>NW_027365267.1:0-126636 GCF_046119375.1 Phyllobates terribilis | reverse complement strand
AGCAAGATTTAACCCTTTTACCACCTAGCAGCAAGATTTAACCCCTTTTTTCCACCTGGCAGTAAGATTTAACCCTTTTTTTTCACCTGGCAGCAAGATTTAACCTGTTTACCACCTTGCAGCAAGATTTAAGCCGTTTACCACCTGGCAGCAAGATTTAACCCTTCTCCCACCTGGCAGCAGGATTTAACCCTTTACTACCTGGCAGAAAGATTTAAGCCGTTTACCACCTGGCAGCAAGATTTAACCTGTTTACCACCTGGCAGCAAGATTTAACCCTTTTACCACCTGTCAGCAATATTTAACCCTTTTACTACCTGGCAGCAAGATTTAACCCTTTTACCACCTGGCAGCAAGATTTACCCCTTTTTTCTACCTGGCAGCAAGATTTAAGCCATTTACCACATGGCAGCAATATTTAATCCGTTTACCACCTGGCAGCAAGATTTAACCCTTTTACCACCTGGCAGCAAAATTTAACCTGTTAACTACCTGGCAGAAAGATTTAAGCCGTTTACCATCTGGCAGCAAGATTTAACCCTTTTTTTCACGTGGCAGTAAGATTTAACCCTTTTTCCAACTGGCAGCAAGATTTAACTCCTTTTTACCACCTGGCAGCAAGATTTAACCCTTTTACCACCTAGCAGCAAGATTTAACCCCTTTTTTCCACCTGGCAGCAAGATTTAACCCTTTTTTTTCACCTGGCAGCAAGATTTAACCTGTTTACCACCTTGCAGCAAGATTTAAGCCGTTTACCACCTGGCAGCAAGATTTAACCCTTCTCCCACCTGGCAGCAGGATTTAACCCTTTACTACCTGGCAGCAAGATTTAAGCCGTTTACCACCTGGCAGCAAGATTTAACCTGTTTACCACCTGGCAGCAAGATTTAACCCTTTTACCACCAGGCAGCAAGAATTAATCCTTTTTTTTCCAGCTGGCAGCAAGATGTAACCGCCTTTTTACACCTGACAGCAATATTTAACCCGTTTACCACCTGGCAGCAAGATTTAACCCACTTTCCGCCTGGCAGTAAGATTTAATCCTTTTTTTTCCACCTGGCAGCAAGATTTAACCCTTTTTTCTACATGGCAGCAAAATTTAAGCCGTTTACCAACTGGCAGCAAGATTTAGCCCATTTTTCTAGCTGGCAGCTAAATTTAACCCGTTTACCAACTGGCAGCAAGATTTAACCCTTTTACCACCTGGCAGCAAGATTTAACCCTTTTACTACCTGGCAGCAAGATGTAACCCTTTTTTCTACCTGGCAGCAAGATTTAAGCCATTTACCACATGGCAGCAAGATTTAATCCGTTTACCACCTGGCAGCAAGATTTAACCCTTTTACCACCTGGCAGCAAAATTTAACCTGTTAACTACCTGGCAGCAAGATTTAAGCTGTTTACCACCTGGCAGCAAGATTTAACCCGTTTACCACCTGGCAGCAAGATTTAACCCTTTTACCACCTGGCAGCAAGATTTAACCCGTTTACTACCTGGCAGCAAGATTTAACCAGTTTACCACCTGGCAGCAAGATTTATCCCTTTTACCACCTGGCAGCAAGATTTAACCCCTTTTTTCCACCTGGCAGCTAGATTTAACCCTTTTTATTACGTGGCAGCAAGATTTAGCCCTTTTACCACCTGGCAGCAAGATTTAACCCCTTTTTTCCACCTGGCAGCAAGATTTAACCCTTTTACCACCTGGCAGCAAGATTTAACCGCTTTTTTCCACCTGGCAGCAAGATTTAACCCTTTTTTAAACGTGGCAGCAAGATTTAACCGTTTTAACACCTGACAGCAAGATTTAACCCCTTTTTACCACCTGGCAGCAAGATTTAACCCTTTTACAAACTAGCAGCAAGATTTAACCCCTTTTTTCCATCTGACAGCAAGATTTAACCATTTTTTTCACCTGGCAGCAAGATTTAACCCTTTTACCACATGGCAGCAAGACTTATCCCCTTTTTTCCACATGGCAGCAAGATTTAACCCGATTACCACCTTGCAGCAAGATTTAACCCTTTTCCCACCTGGCAGCAGGATTTAACCCTTTTACCACCTGGCAGCAAAATTTAACCTGTTAACTACCTGGCAGAAAGATTTAAGCCGTTTACCATCTGGCAGCAAGATTTAACCCTTTTTTTCACGTGGCAGTAACATTTAACCCTTTTTCCAACTGGCAGCAAGATTTAACTCCTTTTTACCACCTGGCAGCAAGATTTAACCCTTTTACCACCTAGCAGCAAGATTTAACCCCTTTTTTCCACCTGGCAGTAAGATTTAACCCTTTTTTTTCACCTGGCAGCAAGATTTAACCTGTTTACCACCTTGCAGCAAGATTTAAGCCGTTTACCACCTGGCAGCAAGATTTAACCCTTCTCCCACCTGGCAGCAGGATTTAACCCTTTACTACCTGGCAGAAAGATTTAAGCCGTTTACCACCTGGCAGCAAGATTTAACCTGTTTACCACCTGGCAGCAAGATTTAACCCTTTTACCACCTGTCAGCAATATTTAACCCTTTTACTACCTGGCAGCAAGATTTAACCCTTTTACCACCTGGCAGCAAGATTTACCCCTTTTTTTTACCTGGCAGCAAGATTTAAGCCATTTACCACATGGCAGCAATATTTAATCCGTTTACCACCTGGCAGCAAGATTTAACCCTTTTACCACCTGGCAGCAAAATTTAACCTGTTAACTACCTGGCAGAAAGATTTAAGCCGTTTACCATCTGGCAGCAAGATTTAACCCTTTTTTTCACGTGGCAGTAACATTTAACCCTTTTTCCAACTGGCAGCAAGATTTAACTCCTTTTTACCACCTGGCAGCAAGATTTAACCCTTTTACCACCTAGCAGCAAGATTTAACCCCTTTTTTCCACCTGGCAGTAAGATTTAACCCTTTTTTTTCACCTGGCAGCAAGATTTAACCTGTTTACCACCTTGCAGCAAGATTTAAGCCGTTTACCACCTGGCAGCAAGATTTAACCCTTCTCCCACCTGGCAGCAGGATTTAACCCTTTACTACCTGGCAGAAAGATTTAAGCCGTTTACCACCTGGCAGCAAGATTTAACCTGTTTACCACCTGGCAGCAAGATTTAACCCTTTTACCACCTGTCAGCAATATTTAACCCTTTTACTACCTGGCAGCAAGATTTAACCCTTTTACCACCTGGCAGCAAGATTTACCCCTTTTTTCTACCTGGCAGCAAGATTTAAGCCATTTACCACATGGCAGCAATATTTAATCCGTTTACCACCTGGCAGCAAGATTTAACCCTTTTACCACCTGGCAGCAAAATTTAACCTGTTAACTACCTGGCAGCAAGATTTAAGCTGTTTACCACCTGGCAGCAAGATTTAACCCGTTTACCACCTGGCAGCAAGATTTAACCCTTTTACCACCTGGCAGCAAGATTTAACCCGTTTACTACCTGGCAGCAAGATTTAACCAGTTTACCACCTGGCAGCAAGATTTATCCCTTTTACCACCTGGCAGCAAGATTTAACCCCTTTTTTCCACCTGGCAGCTAGATTTAACCCTTTTTATTACGTGGCAGCAAGATTTAGCCCTTTTACCACCTGGCAGCAAGATTTAACCCCTTTTTTCCACCTGGCAGCAAGATTTAACCCTTTTACCACCTGGCAGCAAGATTTAACCGCTTTTTTCCACCTGGCAGCAAGATTTAACCCTTTTTTAAACGTGGCAGCAAGATTTAACCGTTTTAACACCTGACAGCAAGATTTAACCCCTTTTTACCACCTGGCAGCAAGATTTAACCCTTTTACAAACTAGCAGCAAGATTTAACCCCTTTTTTCCATCTGACAGCAAGATTTAACCATTTTTTTCACCTGGCAGCAAGATTTAACCCTTTTACCACATGGCAGCAAGACTTATCCCCTTTTTTCCACATGGCAGCAAGATTTAACCCGATTACCACCTTGCAGCAAGATTTAACCCTTTTCCCACCTGGCAGCAGGATTTAACCCTTTTACCACCTGGCAGCAAAATTTAACCTGTTAACTACCTGGCAGAAAGATTTAAGCCGTTTACCATCTGGCAGCAAGATTTAACCCTTTTTTTCACGTGGCAGTAACATTTAACCCTTTTTCCAACTGGCAGCAAGATTTAACTCCTTTTTACCACCTGGCAGCAAGATTTAACCCTTTTACCACCTAGCAGCAAGATTTAACCCCTTTTTTCCACCTGGCAGTAAGATTTAACCCTTTTTTTTCACCTGGCAGCAAGATTTAACCTGTTTACCACCTTGCAGCAAGATTTAAGCCGTTTACCACCTGGCAGCAAGATTTAACCCTTCTCCCACCTGGCAGCAGGATTTAACCCTTTACTACCTGGCAGAAAGATTTAAGCCGTTTACCACCTGGCAGCAAGATTTAACCTGTTTACCACCTGGCAGCAAGATTTAACCCTTTTACCACCTGTCAGCAATATTTAACCCTTTTACTACCTGGCAGCAAGATTTAACCCTTTTACCACCTGGCAGCAAGATTTACCCCTTTTTTCTACCTGGCAGCAAGATTTAAGCCATTTACCACATGGCAGCAATATTTAATCCGTTTACCACCTGGCAGCAAGATTTAACCCTTTTACCACCTGGCAGCAAAATTTAACCTGTTAACTACCTGGCAGAAAGATTTAAGCCGTTTACCATCTGGCAGCAAGATTTAACCCTTTTTTTCACGTGGCAGTAAGATTTAACCCTTTTTCCAACTGGCAGCAAGATTTAACTCCTTTTTACCACCTGGCAGCAAGATTTAACCCTTTTACCACCTAGCAGCAAGATTTAACCCCTTTTTTCCACCTGGCAGCAAGATTTAACCCTTTTTTTTCACCTGGCAGCAAGATTTAACCTGTTTACCACCTTGCAGCAAGATTTAAGCCGTTTACCACCTGGCAGCAAGATTTAACCCTTCTCCCACCTGGCAGCAGGATTTAACCCTTTACTACCTGGCAGCAAGATTTAAGCCGTTTACCACCTGGCAGCAAGATTTAACCTGTTTACCACCTGGCAGCAAGATTTAACCCTTTTACCACCAGGCAGCAAGAATTAATACTTTTTTTTCCAGCTGGCAGCAAGATGTAACTGCCTTTTTACACCTGACAGCAATATTTAACCCGTTTACCACCTGGCAGCAAGATTTAACCCACTTTCCGCCTGGCAGTAAGATTTAATCCTTTTTTTTCCACCTGGCAGCAAGATTTAACCCTTTTTTCTACATGGCGGCAAAATTTAAGTCGTTTACCAACTGGCAGCAAGATTTAGCCCATTTTTCTAGCTGGCAGCTAAATTTAACCCGTTTACCAACTGGCAGCAAGATTTAACCCTTTTACCACCTGGCAGCAAGATTTAACCCTTTTACTACCTGGCAGCAAGATGTAACCCTTTTTTCTACCTGGCAGCAAGATTTAAGCCATTTACCACATGGCAGCAAGATTTAATCCGTTTACCACCTGGCAGCAAGATTTAACCCTTTTACCACCTGGCAGCAAAATTTAACCTGTTAACTACCTGGCAGCAAGATTTAAGCTGTTTACCACCTGGCAGCAAGATTTAACCCGTTTACCACCTGGCAGCAAGATTTAACCCTTTTACCACCTGGCAGCAAGATTTAACCCGTTTACTACCTGGCAGCAAGATTTAACCAGTTTACCACCTGGCAGCAAGATTTATCCCTTTTACCACCTGGCAGCAAGATTTAACCCCTTTTTTCCATCTGACAGCAAGATTTAACCATTTTTTTCACCTGGCAGCAAGATTTAACCCTTTTACCACATGGCAGCAAGACTTATCCCCTTTTTTCCACATGGCAGCAAGATTTAACCCGATTACCACCTTGCAGCAAGATTTAACCCTTTTCCCACCTGGCAGCAGGATTTAACCCTTTACTACCTGGCAGCAAGATTTAAGCCGTTTACCACCTGGCAGCAAGATTTAACCTGTTTACCACCTGGCAGCAAGATTTAACCCTTTTACCATCTGTCAGCAATATTTAACCCTTTTACTACCTGGCAGCAAGATTTAACCCTTTTACCACCTGGCAGCAAGATTTACCCCTTTTTTTTACCTGGCAGCAAGATTTAAGCCATTTACCACATGGCAGCAATATTTAATCCGTTTACCACCTGGCAGCAAGATTTAACCCTTTTACCACCTGGCAGCAAAATTTAACCTGTTAACTACCTGGCAGAAAGATTTAAGCCGTTTACCATCTGGCAGCAAGATTTAACCCTTTTTTTCACGTGGCAGTAACATTTAACCCTTTTTCCAACTGGCAGCAAGATTTAACTCCTTTTTACCACCTGGCAGCAAGATTTAACCCTTTTACCACCTAGCAGCAAGATTTAACCCCTTTTTTCCACCTGGCAGTAAGATTTAACCCTTTTTTTTCACCTGGCAGCAAGATTTAACCTGTTTACCACCTTGCAGCAAGATTTAAGCCGTTTACCACCTGGCAGCAAGATTTAACCCTTCTCCCACCTGGCAGCAGGATTTAACCCTTTACTACCTGGCAGAAAGATTTAAGCCGTTTACCACCTGGCAGCAAGATTTAACCTGTTTACCACCTGGCAGCAAGATTTAACCCTTTTACCACCTGTCAGCAATATTTAACCCTTTTACTACCTGGCAGCAAGATTTAACCCTTTTACCACCTGGCAGCAAGATTTACCCCTTTTTTCTACCTGGCAGCAAGATTTAAGCCATTTACCACATGGCAGCAATATTTAATCCGTTTACCACCTGGCAGCAAGATTTAACCCTTTTACCACCTGGCAGCAAAATTTAACCTGTTAACTACCTGGCAGCAAGATTTAAGCTGTTTACCACCTGGCAGCAAGATTTAACCCGTTTACCACCTGGCAGCAAGATTTAACCCTTTTACCACCTGGCAGCAAGATTTAACCCGTTTACTACCTGGCAGCAAGATTTAACCAGTTTACCACCTGGCAGCAAGATTTATCCCTTTTACCACCTGGCAGCAAGATTTAACCCCTTTTTTCCACCTGGCAGCTAGATTTAACCCTTTTTATTACGTGGCAGCAAGATTTAGCCCTTTTACCACCTGGCAGCAAGATTTAACCCCTTTTTTCCACCTGGCAGCAAGATTTAACCCTTTTACCACCTGGCAGCAAGATTTAACCGCTTTTTTCCACCTGGCAGCAAGATTTAACCCTTTTTTAAACGTGGCAGCAAGATTTAACCGTTTTAACACCTGACAGCAAGATTTAACCCCTTTTTACCACCTGGCAGCAAGATTTAACCCTTTTACAAACTAGCAGCAAGATTTAACCCCTTTTTTCCATCTGACAGCAAGATTTAACCATTTTTTTCACCTGGCAGCAAGATTTAACCCTTTTACCACATGGCAGCAAGACTTATCCCCTTTTTTCCACATGGCAGCAAGATTTAACCCGATTACCACCTTGCAGCAAGATTTAACCCTTTTCCCACCTGGCAGCAGGATTTAACCCTTTTACCACCTGGCAGCAAAATTTAACCTGTTAACTACCTGGCAGAAAGATTTAAGCCGTTTACCATCTGGCAGCAAGATTTAACCCTTTTTTTCACGTGGCAGTAACATTTAACCCTTTTTCCAACTGGCAGCAAGATTTAACTCCTTTTTACCACCTGGCAGCAAGATTTAACCCTTTTACCACCTAGCAGCAAGATTTAACCCCTTTTTTCCACCTGGCAGTAAGATTTAACCCTTTTTTTTCACCTGGCAGCAAGATTTAACCTGTTTACCACCTTGCAGCAAGATTTAAGCCGTTTACCACCTGGCAGCAAGATTTAACCCTTCTCCCACCTGGCAGCAGGATTTAACCCTTTACTACCTGGCAGAAAGATTTAAGCCGTTTACCACCTGGCAGCAAGATTTAACCTGTTTACCACCTGGCAGCAAGATTTAACCCTTTTACCACCTGTCAGCAATATTTAACCCTTTTACTACCTGGCAGCAAGATTTAACCCTTTTACCACCTGGCAGCAAGATTTACCCCTTTTTTCTACCTGGCAGCAAGATTTAAGCCATTTACCACATGGCAGCAATATTTAATCCGTTTACCACCTGGCAGCAAGATTTAACCCTTTTACCACCTGGCAGCAAAATTTAACCTGTTAACTACCTGGCAGAAAGATTTAAGCCGTTTACCATCTGGCAGCAAGATTTAACCCTTTTTTTCACGTGGCAGTAAGATTTAACCCTTTTTCCAACTGGCAGCAAGATTTAACTCCTTTTTACCACCTGGCAGCAAGATTTAACCCTTTTACCACCTAGCAGCAAGATTTAACCCCTTTTTTCCACCTGGCAGCAAGATTTAACCCTTTTTTTTCACCTGGCAGCAAGATTTAACCTGTTTACCACCTTGCAGCAAGATTTAAGCCGTTTACCACCTGGCAGCAAGATTTAACCCTTCTCCCACCTGGCAGCAGGATTTAACCCTTTACTACCTGGCAGCAAGATTTAAGCCGTTTACCACCTGGCAGCAAGATTTAACCTGTTTACCACCTGGCAGCAAGATTTAACCCTTTTACCACCAGGCAGCAAGAATTAATACTTTTTTTTCCAGCTGGCAGCAAGATGTAACTGCCTTTTTACACCTGACAGCAATATTTAACCCGTTTACCACCTGGCAGCAAGATTTAACCCACTTTCCGCCTGGCAGTAAGATTTAATCCTTTTTTTTCCACCTGGCAGCAAGATTTAACCCTTTTTTCTACATGGCGGCAAAATTTAAGTCGTTTACCAACTGGCAGCAAGATTTAGCCCATTTTTCTAGCTGGCAGCTAAATTTAACCCGTTTACCAACTGGCAGCAAGATTTAACCCTTTTACCACCTGGCAGCAAGATTTAACCCTTTTACTACCTGGCAGCAAGATGTAACCCTTTTTTCTACCTGGCAGCAAGATTTAAGCCATTTACCACATGGCAGCAAGATTTAATCCGTTTACCACCTGGCAGCAAGATTTAACCCTTTTACCACCTGGCAGCAAAATTTAACCTGTTAACTACCTGGCAGCAAGATTTAAGCTGTTTACCACCTGGCAGCAAGATTTAACCCGTTTACCACCTGGCAGCAAGATTTAACCCTTTTACCACCTGGCAGCAAGATTTAACCCGTTTACTACCTGGCAGCAAGATTTAACCAGTTTACCACCTGGCAGCAAGATTTATCCCTTTTACCACCTGGCAGCAAGATTTAACCCCTTTTTTCCACCTGGCAGCTAGATTTAACCCTTTTTATTACGTGGCAGCAAGATTTAGCCCTTTTACCACCTGGCAGCAAGATTTAACCCCTTTTTTCCACCTGGCAGCAAGATTTAACCCTTTTACCACCTGGCAGCAAGATTTAACCGCTTTTTTCCACCTGGCAGCAAGATTTAACCCTTTTTTAAACGTGGCAGCAAGATTTAACCGTTTTAACACCTGACAGCAAGATTTAACCCCTTTTTACCACCTGGCAGCAAGATTTAACCCTTTTACAAACTAGCAGCAAGATTTAACCCCTTTTTTCCATCTGACAGCAAGATTTAACCATTTTTTTCACCTGGCAGCAAGATTTAACCCTTTTACCACATGGCAGCAAGACTTATCCCCTTTTTTCCACATGGCAGCAAGATTTAACCCGATTACCACCTTGCAGCAAGATTTAACCCTTTTCCCACCTGGCAGCAAGATTTAACCTGTTTACCACCTGGCAGCAAGATTTAACCCTTTTACCATCTGTCAGCAATATTTAACCCTTTTACTACCTGGCAGCAAGATTTAACCCTTTTACCACCTGGCAGCAAGATTTACCCCTTTTTTTTACCTGGCAGCAAGATTTAAGCCATTTACCACATGGCAGCAATATTTAATCCGTTTACCACCTGGCAGCAAGATTTAACCCTTTTACCACCTGGCAGCAAAATTTAACCTGTTAACTACCTGGCAGAAAGATTTAAGCCGTTTACCATCTGGCAGCAAGATTTAACCCTTTTTTTCACGTGGCAGTAACATTTAACCCTTTTTCCAACTGGCAGCAAGATTTAACTCCTTTTTACCACCTGGCAGCAAGATTTAACCCTTTTACCACCTAGCAGCAAGATTTAACCCCTTTTTTCCACCTGGCAGTAAGATTTAACCCTTTTTTTTCACCTGGCAGCAAGATTTAACCTGTTTACCACCTTGCAGCAAGATTTAAGCCGTTTACCACCTGGCAGCAAGATTTAACCCTTCTCCCACCTGGCAGCAGGATTTAACCCTTTACTACCTGGCAGAAAGATTTAAGCCGTTTACCACCTGGCAGCAAGATTTAACCTGTTTACCACCTGGCAGCAAGATTTAACCCTTTTACCACCTGTCAGCAATATTTAACCCTTTTACTACCTGGCAGCAAGATTTAACCCTTTTACCACCTGGCAGCAAGATTTACCCCTTTTTTCTACCTGGCAGCAAGATTTAACCCTTTTTTTTCACCTGGCAGCAAGATTTAACCTGTTTACCACCTTGCAGCAAGATTTAAGCCGTTTACCACCTGGCAGCAAGATTTAACCCTTCTCCCACCTGGCAGCAGGATTTAACCCTTTACTACCTGGCAGCAAGATTTAAGCCGTTTACCACCTGGCAGCAAGATTTAACCTGTTTACCACCTGGCAGCAAGATTTAACCCTTTTACCACCAGGCAGCAAGAATTAATACTTTTTTTTCCAGCTGGCAGCAAGATGTAACTGCCTTTTTACACCTGACAGCAATATTTAACCCGTTTACCACCTGGCAGCAAGATTTAACCCACTTTCCGCCTGGCAGTAAGATTTAATCCTTTTTTTTCCACCTGGCAGCAAGATTTAACCCTTTTTTCTACATGGCGGCAAAATTTAAGTCGTTTACCAACTGGCAGCAAGATTTAGCCCATTTTTCTAGCTGGCAGCTAAATTTAACCCGTTTACCAACTGGCAGCAAGATTTAACCCTTTTACCACCTGGCAGCAAGATTTAACCCTTTTACTACCTGGCAGCAAGATGTAACCCTTTTTTCTACCTGGCAGCAAGATTTAAGCCATTTACCACATGGCAGCAAGATTTAATCCGTTTACCACCTGGCAGCAAGATTTAACCCTTTTACCACCTGGCAGCAAAATTTAACCTGTTAACTACCTGGCAGCAAGATTTAAGCTGTTTACCACCTGGCAGCAAGATTTAACCCGTTTACCACCTGGCAGCAAGATTTAACCCTTTTACCACCTGGCAGCAAGATTTAACCCGTTTACTACCTGGCAGCAAGATTTAACCAGTTTACCACCTGGCAGCAAGATTTATCCCTTTTACCACCTGGCAGCAAGATTTAACCCCTTTTTTCCACCTGGCAGCTAGATTTAACCCTTTTTATTACGTGGCAGCAAGATTTAGCCCTTTTACCACCTGGCAGCAAGATTTAACCCCTTTTTTCCACCTGGCAGCAAGATTTAACCCGTTTACCACCTGGCAGCAAGATTTAACCCTTTTACCACCTGGCAGCAAGATTTAACCCGTTTACTACCTGGCAGCAAGATTTAACCAGTTTACCACCTGGCAGCAAGATTTATCCCTTTTACCACCTGGCAGCAAGATTTAACCCCTTTTTTCCACCTGGCAGCTAGATTTAACCCTTTTTATTACGTGGCAGCAAGATTTAGCCCTTTTACCACCTGGCAGCAAGATTTAACCCCTTTTTTCCACCTGGCAGCAAGATTTAACCCTTTTACCACCTGGCAGCAAGATTTAACCGCTTTTTTCCACCTGGCAGCAAGATTTAACCCTTTTTTAAACGTGGCAGCAAGATTTAACCGTTTTAACACCTGACAGCAAGATTTAACCCCTTTTTACCACCTGGCAGCAAGATTTAACCCTTTTACAAACTAGCAGCAAGATTTAACCCCTTTTTTCCATCTGACAGCAAGATTTAACCATTTTTTTCACCTGGCAGCAAGATTTAACCCTTTTACCACATGGCAGCAAGACTTATCCCCTTTTTTCCACATGGCAGCAAGATTTAACCCGATTACCACCTTGCAGCAAGATTTAACCCTTTTCCCACCTGGCAGCAGGATTTAACCCTTTACTACCTGGCAGCAAGATTTAAGCCGTTTACCACCTGGCAGCAAGATTTAACCTGTTTACCACCTGGCAGCAAGATTTAACCCTTTTACCATCTGTCAGCAATATTTAACCCTTTTACTACCTGGCAGCAAGATTTAACCCTTTTACCACCTGGCAGCAAGATTTACCCCTTTTTTTTACCTGGCAGCAAGATTTAAGCCATTTACCACATGGCAGCAATATTTAATCCGTTTACCACCTGGCAGCAAGATTTAACCCCTTTTTTCCACCTGGCAGCAAGATTTAACCCTTTTACCACCTGGCAGCAAGATTTAACCGCTTTTTTCCACCTGGCAGCAAGATTTAACCCTTTTTTAAACGTGGCAGCAAGATTTAACCGTTTTAACACCTGACAGCAAGATTTAACCCCTTTTTACCACCTGGCAGCAAGATTTAACCCTTTTACAAACTAGCAGCAAGATTTAACCCCTTTTTTCCATCTGACAGCAAGATTTAACCATTTTTTTCACCTGGCAGCAAGATTTAACCCTTTTACCACATGGCAGCAAGACTTATCCCCTTTTTTCCACATGGCAGCAAGATTTAACCCGATTACCACCTTGCAGCAAGATTTAACCCTTTTCCCACCTGGCAGCAGGATTTAACCCTTTACTACCTGGCAGCAAGATTTAAGCCGTTTACCACCTGGCAGCAAGATTTAACCTGTTTACCACCTGGCAGCAAGATTTAACCCTTTTACCATCTGTCAGCAATATTTAACCCTTTTACTACCTGGCAGCAAGATTTAACCCTTTTACCACCTGGCAGCAAGATTTACCCCTTTTTTTTACCTGGCAGCAAGATTTAAGCCATTTACCACATGGCAGCAATATTTAATCCGTTTACCACCTGGCAGCAAGATTTAACCCTTTTACCACCTGGCAGCAAAATTTAACCTGTTAACTACCTGGCAGAAAGATTTAACCCATTTACCACCTGGCAGCAAGAATTAATCCTTTTTTTTCCAGCTGGCAGCAAGATGTAACCGCCTTTTTACACCTGACAGCAATATTTAACCCGTTTACCACCTGGCAGCAAGATTTAACCCACTTTCCGCCTGGCAGTAAGATTTAATCCTTTTTTTTCCACCTGGCAGCAAGATTTAACCCTTTTTTCTACATGGCAGCAAAATTTAAGCCGTTTACCAACTGGCAGCAAGATTTAGCCCATTTTTCTAGCTGGCAGCTAAATTTAACCCGTTTACCAACTGGCAGCAAGATTTAACCCTTTTACCACCTGGCAGCAAGATTTAACCCTTTTACTATCTGGCAGCAAGATTTAACCCTTTTTTCTACCTGGCAGCAAGATTTAAGCCATTTACCACATGGCAGCAAGATTTAATCCGTTTACCACCTGGCAGCAAGATTTAACCCTTTTACCACCTGGCAGCAAAATTTAACCTGTTAACTACCTGGCAGCAAGATTTAAGCTGTTTACCACCTGGCAGCAAGATTTAACCCGTTTACCACCTGGCAGCAAGATTTAACCCTTTTACCACCTGGCAGCAAGATTTAACCCGTTTACTACCTGGCAGCAAGATTTAACCAGTTTACCACCTGGCAGCAAGATTTATCCCTTTTACCACCTGGCAGCAAGATTTAACCCCTTTTTTCCACCTGGCAGCTAGATTTAACCCTTTTTATTACGTGGCAGCAAGATTTAGCCCTTTTACCACCTGGCAGCAAGATTTAACCCCTTTTTTCCACCTGGCAGCAAGATTTAACCCTTTTACCACCTGGCAGCAAGATTTAACCGCTTTTTTCCACCTGGCAGCAAGATTTAACCCTTTTTTAAACGTGGCAGCAAGATTTAACCGTTTTAACACCTGACAGCAAGATTTAACCCCTTTTTACCACCTGGCAGCAAGATTTAACCCTTTTACAAACTAGCAGCAAGATTTAACCCCTTTTTTCCATCTGACAGCAAGATTTAACCATTTTTTTCACCTGGCAGCAAGATTTAACCCTTTTACCACATGGCAGCAAGACTTATCCCCTTTTTTCCACATGGCAGCAAGATTTAACCCGATTACCACCTTGCAGCAAGATTTAACCCTTTTCCCACCTGGCAGCAGGATTTAACCCTTTACTACCTGGCAGCAAGATTTAAGCCGTTTACCACCTGGCAGCAAGATTTAACCTGTTTACCACCTGGCAGCAAGATTTAACCCTTTTACCATCTGTCAGCAATATTTAACCCTTTTACTACCTGGCAGCAAGATTTAACCCTTTTACCACCTGGCAGCAAGATTTACCCCTTTTTTTTACCTGGCAGCAAGATTTAAGCCATTTACCACATGGCAGCAATATTTAATCCGTTTACCACCTGGCAGCAAGATTTAACCCTTTTACCACCTGGCAGCAAAATTTAACCTGTTAACTACCTGGCAGAAAGATTTAAGCCGTTTACCATCTGGCAGCAAGATTTAACCCTTTTTTTCACGTGGCAGTAACATTTAACCCTTTTTCCAACTGGCAGCAAGATTTAACTCCTTTTTACCACCTGGCAGCAAGATTTAACCCTTTTACCACCTAGCAGCAAGATTTAACCCCTTTTTTCCACCTGGCAGTAAGATTTAACCCTTTTTTTTCACCTGGCAGCAAGATTTAACCTGTTTACCACCTTGCAGCAAGATTTAAGCCGTTTACCACCTGGCAGCAAGATTTAACCCTTCTACCACCTGGCAGCAGGATTTAACCCTTTACTACCTGGCAGAAAGATTTAAGCCGTTTACCACCTGGCAGCAAGATTTAACCTGTTTACCACCTGGCAGCAAGATTTAACCCTTTTACCACCTGTCAGCAATATTTAACCCTTTTACTACCTGGCAGCAAGATTTAACCCTTTTACCACCTGGCAGCAAGATTTACCCCTTTTTTCTACCTGGCAGCAAGATTTAACCCTTTTTTTTCACCTGGCAGCAAGATTTAACCTGTTTACCACCTTGCAGCAAGATTTAAGCCGTTTACCACCTGGCAGCAAGATTTAACCCTTCTCCCACCTGGCAGCAGGATTTAACCCTTTACTACCTGGCAGCAAGATTTAAGCCGTTTACCACCTGGCAGCAAGATTTAACCTGTTTACCACCTGGCAGCAAGATTTAACCCTTTTACCACCAGGCAGCAAGAATTAATACTTTTTTTTCCAGCTGGCAGCAAGATGTAACTGCCTTTTTACACCTGACAGCAATATTTAACCCGTTTACCACCTGGCAGCAAGATTTAACCCACTTTCCGCCTGGCAGTAAGATTTAATCCTTTTTTTTCCACCTGGCAGCAAGATTTAACCCTTTTTTCTACATGGCGGCAAAATTTAAGTCGTTTACCAACTGGCAGCAAGATTTAGCCCATTTTTCTAGCTGGCAGCTAAATTTAACCCGTTTACCAACTGGCAGCAAGATTTAACCCTTTTACCACCTGGCAGCAAGATTTAACCCTTTTACTACCTGGCAGCAAGATGTAACCCTTTTTTCTACCTGGCAGCAAGATTTAAGCCATTTACCACATGGCAGCAAGATTTAATCCGTTTACCACCTGGCAGCAAGATTTAACCCTTTTACCACCTGGCAGCAAAATTTAACCTGTTAACTACCTGGCAGCAAGATTTAAGCTGTTTACCACCTGGCAGCAAGATTTAACCCGTTTACCACCTGGCAGCAAGATTTAACCCTTTTACCACCTGGCAGCAAGATTTAACCCGTTTACTACCTGGCAGCAAGATTTAACCAGTTTACCACCTGGCAGCAAGATTTATCCCTTTTACCACCTGGCAGCAAGATTTAACCCCTTTTTTCCACCTGGCAGCTAGATTTAACCCTTTTTATTACGTGGCAGCAAGATTTAGCCCTTTTACCACCTGGCAGCAAGATTTAACCCCTTTTTTCCACCTGGCAGCAAGATTTAACCCGTTTACCACCTGGCAGCAAGATTTAACCCTTTTACCACCTGGCAGCAAGATTTAACCCGTTTACTACCTGGCAGCAAGATTTAACCAGTTTACCACCTGGCAGCAAGATTTATCCCTTTTACCACCTGGCAGCAAGATTTAACCCCTTTTTTCCACCTGGCAGCTAGATTTAACCCTTTTTATTACGTGGCAGCAAGATTTAGCCCTTTTACCACCTGGCAGCAAGATTTAACCCCTTTTTTCCACCTGGCAGCAAGATTTAACCCTTTTACCACCTGGCAGCAAGATTTAACCGCTTTTTTCCACCTGGCAGCAAGATTTAACCCTTTTTTAAACGTGGCAGCAAGATTTAACCGTTTTAACACCTGACAGCAAGATTTAACCCCTTTTTACCACCTGGCAGCAAGATTTAACCCTTTTACAAACTAGCATCAAGATTTAACCCCTTTTTTCCATCTGACAGCAAGATTTAACCATTTTTTTCACCTGGCAGCAAGATTTAACCCTTTTACCACATGGCAGCAAGACTTATCCCCTTTTTTCCACATGGCAGCAAGATTTAACCCGATTACCACCTTGCAGCAAGATTTAACCCTTTTCCCACCTGGCAGCAGGATTTAACCCTTTACTACCTGGCAGCAAGATTTAAGCCGTTTACCACCTGGCAGCAAGATTTAACCTGTTTACCACCTGGCAGCAAGATTTAACCCTTTTACCATCTGTCAGCAATATTTAACCCTTTTACTACCTGGCAGCAAGATTTAACCCTTTTACCACCTGGCAGCAAGATTTACCCCTTTTTTTTACCTGGCAGCAAGATTTAAGCCATTTACCACATGGCAGCAATATTTAATCCGTTTACCACCTGGCAGCAAGATTTAACCCCTTTTTTCCACCTGGCAGCAAGATTTAACCCTTTTACCACCTGGCAGCAAGATTTAACCGCTTTTTTCCACCTGGCAGCAAGATTTAACCCTTTTTTAAACGTGGCAGCAAGATTTAACCGTTTTAACACCTGACAGCAAGATTTAACCCCTTTTTACCACCTGGCAGCAAGATTTAACCCTTTTACAAACTAGCAGCAAGATTTAACCCCTTTTTTCCATCTGACAGCAAGATTTAACCATTTTTTTCACCTGGCAGCAAGATTTAACCCTTTTACCACATGGCAGCAAGACTTATCCCCTTTTTTCCACATGGCAGCAAGATTTAACCCGATTACCACCTTGCAGCAAGATTTAACCCTTTTCCCACCTGGCAGCAGGATTTAACCCTTTACTACCTGGCAGCAAGATTTAAGCCGTTTACCACCTGGCAGCAAGATTTAACCTGTTTACCACCTGGCAGCAAGATTTAACCCTTTTACCATCTGTCAGCAATATTTAACCCTTTTACTACCTGGCAGCAAGATTTAACCCTTTTACCACCTGGCAGCAAGATTTACCCCTTTTTTTTACCTGGCAGCAAGATTTAAGCCATTTACCACATGGCAGCAATATTTAATCCGTTTACCACCTGGCAGCAAGATTTAACCCTTTTACCACCTGGCAGCAAAATTTAACCTGTTAACTACCTGGCAGAAAGATTTAACCCATTTACCACCTGGCAGCAAGAATTAATCCTTTTTTTTCCAGCTGGCAGCAAGATGTAACCGCCTTTTTACACCTGACAGCAATATTTAACCCGTTTACCACCTGGCAGCAAGATTTAACCCACTTTCCGCCTGGCAGTAAGATTTAATCCTTTTTTTTCCACCTGGCAGCAAGATTTAACCCTTTTTTCTACATGGCAGCAAAATTTAAGCCGTTTACCAACTGGCAGCAAGATTTAGCCCATTTTTCTAGCTGGCAGCTAAATTTAACCCGTTTACCAACTGGCAGCAAGATTTAACCCTTTTACCACCTGGCAGCAAGATTTAACCCTTTTACTATCTGGCAGCAAGATTTAACCCTTTTTTCTACCTGGCAGCAAGATTTAAGCCATTTACCACATGGCAGCAAGATTTAATCCGTTTACCACCTGGCAGCAAGATTTAACCCTTTTACCACCTGGCAGCAAAATTTAACCTGTTAACTACCTGGCAGCAAGATTTAAGCTGTTTACCACCTGGCAGCAAGATTTAACCCGTTTACCACCTGGCAGCAAGATTTAACCCTTTTACCACCTGGCAGCAAGATTTAACCCGTTTACTACCTGGCAGCAAGATTTAACCAGTTTACCACCTGGCAGCAAGATTTATCCCTTTTACCACCTGGCAGCAAGATTTAACCCCTTTTTTCCACCTGGCAGCTAGATTTAACCCTTTTTATTACGTGGCAGCAAGATTTAGCCCTTTTACCACCTGGCAGCAAGATTTAACCCCTTTTTTCCACCTGGCAGCAAGATTTAACCCTTTTACCACCTGGCAGCAAGATTTAACCGCTTTTTTCCACCTGGCAGCAAGATTTAACCCTTTTTTAAACGTGGCAGCAAGATTTAACCGTTTTAACACCTGACAGCAAGATTTAACCCCTTTTTACCACCTGGCAGCAAGATTTAACCCTTTTACAAACTAGCAGCAAGATTTAACCCCTTTTTTCCATCTGACAGCAAGATTTAACCATTTTTTTCACCTGGCAGCAAGATTTAACCCTTTTACCACATGGCAGCAAGACTTATCCCCTTTTTTCCACATGGCAGCAAGATTTAACCCGATTACCACCTTGCAGCAAGATTTAACCCTTTTCCCACCTGGCAGCAGGATTTAACCCTTTACTACCTGGCAGCAAGATTTAAGCCGTTTACCACCTGGCAGCAAGATTTAACCTGTTTACCACCTGGCAGCAAGATTTAACCCTTTTACCATCTGTCAGCAATATTTAACCCTTTTACTACCTGGCAGCAAGATTTAACCCTTTTACCACCTGGCAGCAAGATTTACCCCTTTTTTTTACCTGGCAGCAAGATTTAAGCCATTTACCACATGGCAGCAATATTTAATCCGTTTACCACCTGGCAGCAAGATTTAACCCTTTTACCACCTGGCAGCAAAATTTAACCTGTTAACTACCTGGCAGAAAGATTTAAGCCGTTTACCATCTGGCAGCAAGATTTAACCCTTTTTTTCACGTGGCAGTAACATTTAACCCTTTTTCCAACTGGCAGCAAGATTTAACTCCTTTTTACCACCTGGCAGCAAGATTTAACCCTTTTACCACCTAGCAGCAAGATTTAACCCCTTTTTTCCACCTGGCAGTAAGATTTAACCCTTTTTTTTCACCTGGCAGCAAGATTTAACCTGTTTACCACCTTGCAGCAAGATTTAAGCCGTTTACCACCTGGCAGCAAGATTTAACCCTTCTCCCACCTGGCAGCAGGATTTAACCCTTTACTACCTGGCAGAAAGATTTAAGCCGTTTACCACCTGGCAGCAAGATTTAACCTGTTTACCACCTGGCAGCAAGATTTAACCCTTCTACCACCTGTCAGCAATATTTAACCCTTTTACTACCTGGCAGCAAGATTTAACCCTTTTACCACCTGGCAGCAAGATTTACCCCTTTTTTCTACCTGGCAGCAAGATTTAAGCCATTTACCACATGGCAGCAATATTTAATCCGTTTACCACCTGGCAGCAAGATTTAACCCTTTTACCACCTGGCAGCAAAATTTAACCTGTTAACTACCTGGCAGCAAGATTTAAGCTGTTTACCACCTGGCAGCAAGATTTAACCCGTTTACCACCTGGCAGCAAGATTTAACCCTTTTACCACCTGGCAGCAAGATTTAACCCGTTTACTACCTGGCAGCAAGATTTAACCAGTTTACCACCTGGCAGCAAGATTTATCCCTTTTACCACCTGGCAGCAAGATTTAACCCCTTTTTTCCACCTGGCAGCTAGATTTAACCCTTTTTATTACGTGGCAGCAAGATTTAGCCCTTTTACCACCTGGCAGCAAGATTTAACCCCTTTTTTCCACCTGGCAGCAAGATTTAACCCTTTTACCACCTGGCAGCAAGATTTAACCGCTTTTTTCCACCTGGCAGCAAGATTTAACCCTTTTTTAAACGTGGCAGCAAGATTTAACCGTTTTAACACCTGACAGCAAGATTTAACCCCTTTTTACCACCTGGCAGCAAGATTTAACCCTTTTACAAACTAGCAGCAAGATTTAACCCCTTTTTTCCATCTGACAGCAAGATTTAACCATTTTTTTCACCTGGCAGCAAGATTTAACCCTTTTACCACATGGCAGCAAGACTTATCCCCTTTTTTCCACATGGCAGCAAGATTTAACCCGATTACCACCTTGCAGCAAGATTTAACCCTTTTCCCACCTGGCAGCAGGATTTAACCCTTTACTACCTGGCAGCAAGATTTAAGCCGTTTACCACCTGGCAGCAAGATTTAACCTGTTTACCACCTGGCAGCAAGATTTAACCCTTTTACCATCTGTCAGCAATATTTAACCCTTTTACTACCTGGCAGCAAGATTTAACCCTTTTACCACCTGGCAGCAAGATTTACCCCTTTTTTTTACCTGGCAGCAAGATTTAAGCCATTTACCACATGGCAGCAATATTTAATCCGTTTACCACCTGGCAGCAAGATTTAACCCTTTTACCACCTGGCAGCAAAATTTAACCTGTTAACTACCTGGCAGAAAGATTTAAGCCGTTTACCATCTGGCAGCAAGATTTAACCCTTTTTTTCACGTGGCAGTAACATTTAACCCTTTTTCCAACTGGCAGCAAGATTTAACTCCTTTTTACCACCTGGCAGCAAGATTTAACCCTTTTACCACCTAGCAGCAAGATTTAACCCCTTTTTTCCACCTGGCAGTAAGATTTAACCCTTTTTTTTCACCTGGCAGCAAGATTTAACCTGTTTACCACCTTGCAGCAAGATTTAAGCCGTTTACCACCTGGCAGCAAGATTTAACCCTTCTCCCACCTGGCAGCAGGATTTAACCCTTTACTACCTGGCAGAAAGATTTAAGCCGTTTACCACCTGGCAGCAAGATTTAACCTGTTTACCACCTGGCAGCAAGATTTAACCCTTTTACCACCTGTCAGCAATATTTAACCCTTTTACTACCTGGCAGCAAGATTTAACCCTTTTACCACCTGGCAGCAAGATTTACCCCTTTTTTCTACCTGGCAGCAAGATTTAAGCCATTTACCACATGGCAGCAATATTTAATCCGTTTACCACCTGGCAGCAAGATTTAACCCTTTTACCACCTGGCAGCAAAATTTAACCTGTTAACTACCTGGCAGAAAGATTTAAGCCGTTTACCATCTGGCAGCAAGATTTAACCCTTTTTTTCACGTGGCAGTAAGATTTAACCCTTTTTCCAACTGGCAGCAAGATTTAACTCCTTTTTACCACCTGGCAGCAAGATTTAACCCTTTTACCACCTAGCAGCAAGATTTAACCCCTTTTTTCCACCTGGCAGCAAGATTTAACCCTTTTTTTTCACCTGGCAGCAAGATTTAACCTGTTTACCACCTTGCAGCAAGATTTAAGCCGTTTACCACCTGGCAGCAAGATTTAACCCTTCTCCCACCTGGCAGCAGGATTTAACCCTTTACTACCTGGCAGCAAGATTTAAGCCGTTTACCACCTGGCAGCAAGATTTAACCTGTTTACCACCTGGCAGCAAGATTTAACCCTTTTACCACCAGGCAGCAAGAATTAATCCTTTTTTTTCCAGCTGGCAGCAAGATGTAACCGCCTTTTTACACCTGACAGCAATATTTAACCCGTTTACCACCTGGCAGCAAGATTTAACCCACTTTCCGCCTGGCAGTAAGATTTAATCCTTTTTTTTCCACCTGGCAGCAAGATTTAACCCTTTTTTCTACATGGCAGCAAAATTTAAGCCGTTTACCAACTGGCAGCAAGATTTAGCCCATTTTTCTAGCTGGCAGCTAAATTTAACCCGTTTACCAACTGGCAGCAAGATTTAACCCTTTTACCACCTGGCAGCAAGATTTAACCCTTTTACTACCTGGCAGCAAGATGTAACCCTTTTTTCTACCTGGCAGCAAGATTTAAGCCATTTACCACATGGCAGCAAGATTTAATCCGTTTACCACCTGGCAGCAAGATTTAACCCTTTTACCACCTGGCAGCAAAATTTAACCTGTTAACTACCTGGCAGCAAGATTTAAGCTGTTTACCACCTGGCAGCAAGATTTAACCCGTTTACCACCTGGCAGCAAGATTTAACCCTTTTACCACCTGGCAGCAAGATTTAACCCGTTTACTACCTGGCAGCAAGATTTAACCAGTTTACCACCTGGCAGCAAGATTTATCCCTTTTACCACCTGGCAGCAAGATTTAACCCCTTTTTTCCACCTGGCAGCTAGATTTAACCCTTTTTATTACGTGGCAGCAAGATTTAGCCCTTTTACCACCTGGCAGCAAGATTTAACCCCTTTTTTCCACCTGGCAGCAAGATTTAACCCTTTTACCACCTGGCAGCAAGATTTAACCGCTTTTTTCCACCTGGCAGCAAGATTTAACCCTTTTTTAAACGTGGCAGCAAGATTTAACCGTTTTAACACCTGACAGCAAGATTTAACCCCTTTTTACCACCTGGCAGCAAGATTTAACCCTTTTACAAACTAGCAGCAAGATTTAACCCCTTTTTTCCATCTGACAGCAAGATTTAACCATTTTTTTCACCTGGCAGCAAGATTTAACCCTTTTACCACATGGCAGCAAGACTTATCCCCTTTTTTCCACATGGCAGCAAGATTTAACCCGATTACCACCTTGCAGCAAGATTTAACCCTTTTCCCACCTGGCAGCAGGATTTAACCCTTTACTACCTGGCAGCAAGATTTAAGCCGTTTACCACCTGGCAGCAAGATTTAACCTGTTTACCACCTGGCAGCAAGATTTAACCCTTTTACCATCTGTCAGCAATATTTAACCCTTTTACTACCTGGCAGCAAGATTTAACCCTTTTACCACCTGGCAGCAAGATTTACCCCTTTTTTTTACCTGGCAGCAAGATTTAAGCCATTTACCACATGGCAGCAATATTTAATCCGTTTACCACCTGGCAGCAAGATTTAACCCTTTTACCACCTGGCAGCAAAATTTAACCTGTTAACTACCTGGCAGAAAGATTTAAGCCGTTTACCATCTGGCAGCAAGATTTAACCCTTTTTTTCACGTGGCAGTAACATTTAACCCTTTTTCCAACTGGCAGCAAGATTTAACTCCTTTTTACCACCTGGCAGCAAGATTTAACCCTTTTACCACCTAGCAGCAAGATTTAACCCCTTTTTTCCACCTGGCAGTAAGATTTAACCCTTTTTTTTCACCTGGCAGCAAGATTTAACCTGTTTACCACCTGGCAGCAAGATTTAACCCTTTTACCACCTGTCAGCAATATTTAACCCTTTTACTACCTGGCAGCAAGATTTAACCCTTTTACCACCTGGCAGCAAGATTTACCCCTTTTTTCTACCTGGCAGCAAGATTTAAGCCATTTACCACATGGCAGCAATATTTAATCCGTTTACCACCTGGCAGCAAGATTTAACCCTTTTACCACCTGGCAGCAAAATTTAACCTGTTAACTACCTGGCAGCAAGATTTAAGCTGTTTACCACCTGGCAGCAAGATTTAACCCGTTTACCACCTGGCAGCAAGATTTAACCCTTTTACCACCTGGCAGCAAGATTTAACCCGTTTACTACCTGGCAGCAAGATTTAACCAGTTTACCACCTGGCAGCAAGATTTATCCCTTTTACCACCTGGCAGCAAGATTTAACCCCTTTTTTCCACCTGGCAGCTAGATTTAACCCTTTTTATTACGTGGCAGCAAGATTTAGCCCTTTTACCACCTGGCAGCAAGATTTAACCCCTTTTTTCCACCTGGCAGCAAGATTTAACCCTTTTACCACCTGGCAGCAAGATTTAACCGCTTTTTTCCACCTGGCAGCAAGATTTAACCCTTTTTTAAACGTGGCAGCAAGATTTAACCGTTTTAACACCTGACAGCAAGATTTAACCCCTTTTTACCACCTGGCAGCAAGATTTAACCCTTTTACAAACTAGCAGCAAGATTTAACCCCTTTTTTCCATCTGACAGCAAGATTTAACCATTTTTTTCACCTGGCAGCAAGATTTAACCCTTTTACCACATGGCAGCAAGACTTATCCCCTTTTTTCCACATGGCAGCAAGATTTAACCCGATTACCACCTTGCAGCAAGATTTAACCCTTTTCCCACCTGGCAGCAGGATTTAACCCTTTACTACCTGGCAGCAAGATTTAAGCCGTTTACCACCTGGCAGCAAGATTTAACCTGTTTACCACCTGGCAGCAAGATTTAACCCTTTTACCATCTGTCAGCAATATTTAACCCTTTTACTACCTGGCAGCAAGATTTAACCCTTTTACCACCTGGCAGCAAGATTTACCCCTTTTTTTTACCTGGCAGCAAGATTTAAGCCATTTACCACATGGCAGCAATATTTAATCCGTTTACCACCTGGCAGCAAGATTTAACCCTTTTACCACCTGGCAGCAAAATTTAACCTGTTAACTACCTGGCAGAAAGATTTAAGCCGTTTACCATCTGGCAGCAAGATTTAACCCTTTTTTTCACGTGGCAGTAACATTTAACCCTTTTTCCAACTGGCAGCAAGATTTAACTCCTTTTTACCACCTGGCAGCAAGATTTAACCCTTTTACCACCTAGCAGCAAGATTTAACCCCTTTTTTCCACCTGGCAGTAAGATTTAACCCTTTTTTTTCACCTGGCAGCAAGATTTAACCTGTTTACCACCTTGCAGCAAGATTTAAGCCGTTTACCACCTGGCAGCAAGATTTAACCCTTCTCCCACCTGGCAGCAGGATTTAACCCTTTACTACCTGGCAGAAAGATTTAAGCCGTTTACCACCTGGCAGCAAGATTTAACCTGTTTACCACCTGGCAGCAAGATTTAACCCTTTTACCACCTGTCAGCAATATTTAACCCTTTTACTACCTGGCAGCAAGATTTAACCCTTTTACCACCTGGCAGCAAGATTTACCCCTTTTTTCTACCTGGCAGCAAGATTTAAGCCATTTACCACATGGCAGCAATATTTAATCCGTTTACCACCTGGCAGCAAGATTTAACCCTTTTACCACCTGGCAGCAAAATTTAACCTGTTAACTACCTGGCAGAAAGATTTAAGCCGTTTACCATCTGGCAGCAAGATTTAACCCTTTTTTTCACGTGGCAGTAAGATTTAACCCTTTTTCCAACTGGCAGCAAGATTTAACTCCTTTTTACCACCTGGCAGCAAGATTTAACCCTTTTACCACCTAGCAGCAAGATTTAACCCCTTTTTTCCACCTGGCAGCAAGATTTAACCCTTTTTTTTCACCTGGCAGCAAGATTTAACCTGTTTACCACCTTGCATCAAGATTTAAGCCGTTTACCACCTGGCAGCAAGATTTAACCCTTCTCCCACCTGGCAGCAGGATTTAACCCTTTACTACCTGGCAGCAAGATTTAAGCCGTTTACCACCTGGCAGCAAGATTTAACCTGTTTACCACCTGGCAGCAAGATTTAACCCTTTTACCACCAGGCAGCAAGAATTAATCCTTTTTTTTCCAGCTGGCAGCAAGATGTAACCGCCTTTTTACACCTGACAGCAATATTTAACCCGTTTACCACCTGGCAGCAAGATTTAACCCACTTTCCGCCTGGCAGTAAGATTTAATCCTTTTTTTTCCACCTGGCAGCAAGATTTAACCCTTTTTTCTACATGGCAGCAAAATTTAAGCCGTTTACCAACTGGCAGCAAGATTTAGCCCATTTTTCTAGCTGGCAGCTAAATTTAACCCGTTTACCAACTGGCAGCAAGATTTAACCCTTTTACCACCTGGCAGCAAGATTTAACCCTTTTACTACCTGGCAGCAAGATGTAACCCTTTTTTCTACCTGGCAGCAAGATTTAAGCCATTTACCACATGGCAGCAAGATTTAATCCGTTTACCACCTGGCAGCAAGATTTAACCCTTTTACCACCTGGCAGCAAAATTTAACCTGTTAACTACCTGGCAGCAAGATTTAAGCTGTTTACCACCTGGCAGCAAGATTTAACCCGTTTACCACCTGGCAGCAAGATTTAACCCTTTTACCACCTGGCAGCAAGATTTAACCCGTTTACTACCTGGCAGCAAGATTTAACCAGTTTACCACCTGGCAGCAAGATTTATCCCTTTTACCACCTGGCAGCAAGATTTAACCCCTTTTTTCCACCTGGCAGCTAGATTTAACCCTTTTTATTACGTGGCAGCAAGATTTAGCCCTTTTACCACCTGGCAGCAAGATTTAACCCCTTTTTTCCACCTGGCAGCAAGATTTAACCCTTTTACCACCTGGCAGCAAGATTTAACCGCTTTTTTCCACCTGGCAGCAAGATTTAACCCTTTTTTAAACGTGGCAGCAAGATTTAACCGTTTTAACACCTGACAGCAAGATTTAACCCCTTTTTACCACCTGGCAGCAAGATTTAACCCTTTTACAAACTAGCAGCAAGATTTAACCCCTTTTTTCCATCTGACAGCAAGATTTAACCATTTTTTTCACCTGGCAGCAAGATTTAACCCTTTTACCACATGGCAGCAAGACTTATCCCCTTTTTTCCACATGGCAGCAAGATTTAACCCGATTACCACCTTGCAGCAAGATTTAACCCTTTTCCCACCTGGCAGCAGGATTTAACCCTTTACTACCTGGCAGCAAGATTTAAGCCGTTTACCACCTGGCAGCAAGATTTAACCTGTTTACCACCTGGCAGCAAGATTTAACCCTTTTACCATCTGTCAGCAATATTTAACCCTTTTACTACCTGGCAGCAAGATTTAACCCTTTTACCACCTGGCAGCAAGATTTACCCCTTTTTTTTACCTGGCAGCAAGATTTAAGCCATTTACCACATGGCAGCAATATTTAATCCGTTTACCACCTGGCAGCAAGATTTAACCCTTTTACCACCTGGCAGCAAAATTTAACCTGTTAACTACCTGGCAGAAAGATTTAAGCCGTTTACCATCTGGCAGCAAGATTTAACCCTTTTTTTCACGTGGCAGTAACATTTAACCCTTTTTCCAACTGGCAGCAAGATTTAACTCCTTTTTACCACCTGGCAGCAAGATTTAACCCTTTTACCACCTAGCAGCAAGATTTAACCCCTTTTTTCCACCTGGCAGTAAGATTTAACCCTTTTTTTTCACCTGGCAGCAAGATTTAACCTGTTTACCACCTTGCAGCAAGATTTAAGCCGTTTACCACCTGGCAGCAAGATTTAACCCTTCTCCCACCTGGCAGCAGGATTTAACCCTTTACTACCTGGCAGAAAGATTTAAGCCGTTTACCACCTGGCAGCAAGATTTAACCTGTTTACCACCTGGCAGCAAGATTTAACCCTTTTACCACCTGTCAGCAATATTTAACCCTTTTACTACCTGGCAGCAAGATTTAACCCTTTTACCACCTGGCAGCAAGATTTACCCCTTTTTTCTACCTGGCAGCAAGATTTAAGCCATTTACCACATGGCAGCAATATTTAATCCGTTTACCACCTGGCAGCAAGATTTAACCCTTTTACCACCTGGCAGCAAAATTTAACCTGTTAACTACCTGGCAGCAAGATTTAAGCTGTTTACCACCTGGCAGCAAGATTTAACCCGTTTACCACCTGGCAGCAAGATTTAACCCTTTTACCACCTGGCAGCAAGATTTAACCCGTTTACTACCTGGCAGCAAGATTTAACCAGTTTACCACCTGGCAGCAAGATTTATCCCTTTTACCACCTGGCAGCAAGATTTAACCCCTTTTTTCCACCTGGCAGCTAGATTTAACCCTTTTTATTACGTGGCAGCAAGATTTAGCCCTTTTACCACCTGGCAGCAAGATTTAACCCCTTTTTTCCACCTGGCAGCAAGATTTAACCCTTTTACCACCTGGCAGCAAGATTTAACCGCTTTTTTCCACCTGGCAGCAAGATTTAACCCTTTTTTAAACGTGGCAGCAAGATTTAACCGTTTTAACACCTGACAGCAAGATTTAACCCCTTTTTACCACCTGGCAGCAAGATTTAACCCTTTTACAAACTAGCAGCAAGATTTAACCCCTTTTTTCCATCTGACAGCAAGATTTAACCATTTTTTTCACCTGGCAGCAAGATTTAACCCTTTTACCACATGGCAGCAAGACTTATCCCCTTTTTTCCACATGGCAGCAAGATTTAACCCGATTACCACCTTGCAGCAAGATTTAACCCTTTTCCCACCTGGCAGCAGGATTTAACCCTTTACTACCTGGCAGCAAGATTTAAGCCGTTTACCACCTGGCAGCAAGATTTAACCTGTTTACCACCTGGCAGCAAGATTTAACCCTTTTACCATCTGTCAGCAATATTTAACCCTTTTACTACCTGGCAGCAAGATTTAACCCTTTTACCACCTGGCAGCAAGATTTACCCCTTTTTTTTACCTGGCAGCAAGATTTAAGCCATTTACCACATGGCAGCAATATTTAATCCGTTTACCACCTGGCAGCAAGATTTAACCCTTTTACCACCTGGCAGCAAAATTTAACCTGTTAACTACCTGGCAGAAAGATTTAAGCCGTTTACCATCTGGCAGCAAGATTTAACCCTTTTTTTCACGTGGCAGTAACATTTAACCCTTTTTCCAACTGGCAGCAAGATTTAACTCCTTTTTACCACCTGGCAGCAAGATTTAACCCTTTTACCACCTAGCAGCAAGATTTAACCCCTTTTTTCCACCTGGCAGTAAGATTTAACCCTTTTTTTTCACCTGGCAGCAAGATTTAACCTGTTTACCACCTTGCAGCAAGATTTAAGCCGTTTACCACCTGGCAGCAAGATTTAACCCTTCTCCCACCTGGCAGCAGGATTTAACCCTTTACTACCTGGCAGAAAGATTTAAGCCGTTTACCACCTGGCAGCAAGATTTAACCTGTTTACCACCTGGCAGCAAGATTTAACCCTTTTACCACCTGTCAGCAATATTTAACCCTTTTACTACCTGGCAGCAAGATTTAACCCTTTTACCACCTGGCAGCAAGATTTACCCCTTTTTTCTACCTGGCAGCAAGATTTAAGCCATTTACCACATGGCAGCAATATTTAATCCGTTTACCACCTGGCAGCAAGATTTAACCCTTTTACCACCTGGCAGCAAAATTTAACCTGTTAACTACCTGGCAGAAAGATTTAAGCCGTTTACCATCTGGCAGCAAGATTTAACCCTTTTTTTCACGTGGCAGTAAGATTTAACCCTTTTTCCAACTGGCAGCAAGATTTAACTCCTTTTTACCACCTGGCAGCAAGATTTAACCCTTTTACCACCTAGCAGCAAGATTTAACCCCTTTTTTCCACCTGGCAGCAAGATTTAACCCTTTTTTTTCACCTGGCAGCAAGATTTAACCTGTTTACCACCTTGCAGCAAGATTTAAGCCGTTTACCACCTGGCAGCAAGATTTAACCCTTCTCCCACCTGGCAGCAGGATTTAACCATTTACTACCTGGCAGCAAGATTTAAGCCGTTTACCACCTGGCAGCAAGATTTAACCTGTTTACCACCTGGCAGCAAGATTTAACCCTTTTACCACCAGGCAGCAAGAATTAATCCTTTTTTTTCCAGCTGGCAGCAAGATGTAACCGCCTTTTTACACCTGACAGCAATATTTAACCCGTTTACCACCTGGCAGCAAGATTTAACCCACTTTCCGCCTGGCAGTAAGATTTAATCCTTTTTTTTCCACCTGGCAGCAAGATTTAACCCTTTTTTCTACATGGCAGCAAAATTTAAGCCGTTTACCAACTGGCAGCAAGATTTAGCCCATTTTTCTAGCTGGCAGCTAAATTTAACCCGTTTACCAACTGGCAGCAAGATTTAACCCTTTTACCACCTGGCAGCAATATTTAACCCTTTTACTACCTGGCAGCAAGATGTAACCCTTTTTTCTACCTGGCAGCAAGATTTAAGCCATTTACCACATGGCAGCAAGATTTAATCCGTTTACCACCTGGCAGCAAGATTTAACCCTTTTACCACCTGGCAGCAAAATTTAACCTGTTAACTACCTGGCAGCAAGATTTAAGCTGTTTACCACCTGGCAGCAAGATTTAACCCGTTTACCACCTGGCAGCAAGATTTAACCCTTTTACCACCTGGCAGCAAGATTTAACCCGTTTACTACCTGGCAGCAAGATTTAACCAGTTTACCACCTGGCAGCAAGATTTATCCCTTTTACCACCTGGCAGCAAGATTTAACCCCTTTTTTCCACCTGGCAGCTAGATTTAACCCTTTTTATTACGTGGCAGCAAGATTTAGCCCTTTTACCACCTGGCAGCAAGATTTAACCCCTTTTTTCCACCTGGCAGCAAGATTTAACCCTTTTACCACCTGGCAGCAAGATTTAACCGCTTTTTTCCACCTGGCAGCAAGATTTAACCCTTTTTTAAACGTGGCAGCAAGATTTAACCGTTTTAACACCTGACAGCAAGATTTAACCCCTTTTTACCACCTGGCAGCAAGATTTAACCCTTTTACAAACTAGCAGCAAGATTTAACCCCTTTTTTCCATCTGACAGCAAGATTTAACCATTTTTTTCACCTGGCAGCAAGATTTAACCCTTTTACCACATGGCAGCAAGACTTATCCCCTTTTTTCCACATGGCAGCAAGATTTAACCCGATTACCACCTTGCAGCAAGATTTAACCCTTTTCCCACCTGGCAGCAGGATTTAACCCTTTACTACCTGGCAGCAAGATTTAAGCCGTTTACCACCTGGCAGCAAGATTTAACCTGTTTACCACCTGGCAGCAAGATTTAACCCTTTTACCATCTGTCAGCAATATTTAACCCTTTTACTACCTGGCAGCAAGATTTAACCCTTTTACCACCTGGCAGCAAGATTTACCCCTTTTTTTTACCTGGCAGCAAGATTTAAGCCATTTACCACATGGCAGCAATATTTAATCCGTTTACCACCTGGCAGCAAGATTTAACCCTTTTACCACCTGGCAGCAAAATTTAACCTGTTAACTACCTGGCAGAAAGATTTAAGCCGTTTACCATCTGGCAGCAAGATTTAACCCTTTTTTTCACGTGGCAGTAACATTTAACCCTTTTTCCAACTGGCAGCAAGATTTAACTCCTTTTTACCACCTGGCAGCAAGATTTAACCCTTTTACCACCTAGCAGCAAGATTTAACCCCTTTTTTCCACCTGGCAGTAAGATTTAACCCTTTTTTTTCACCTGGCAGCAAGATTTAACCTGTTAACCACCTTGCAGCAAGATTTAAGCCGTTTACCACCTGGCAGCAAGATTTAACCCTTCTCCCACCTGGCAGCAGGATTTAACCCTTTACTACCTGGCAGAAAGATTTAAGCCGTTTACCACCTGGCAGCAAGATTTAACCTGTTTACCACCTGGCAGCAAGATTTAACCCTTTTACCACCTGTCAGCAATATTTAACCCTTTTACTACCTGGCAGCAAGATTTAACCCTTTTACCACCTGGCAGCAAGATTTACCCCTTTTTTCTACCTGGCAGCAAGATTTAAGCCATTTACCACATGGCAGCAATATTTAATCCGTTTACCACCTGGCAGCAAGATTTAACCCTTTTACCACCTGGCAGCAAAATTTAACCTGTTAACTACCTGGCAGCAAGATTTAAGCTGTTTACCACCTGGCAGCAAGATTTAACCCGTTTACCACCTGGCAGCAAGATTTAACCCTTTTACCACCTGGCAGCAAGATTTAACCCGTTTACTACCTGGCAGCAAGATTTAACCAGTTTACCACCTGGCAGCAAGATTTATCCCTTTTACCACCTGGCAGCAAGATTTAACCCCTTTTTTCCACCTGGCAGCTAGATTTAACCCTTTTTATTACGTGGCAGCAAGATTTAGCCCTTTTACCACCTGGCAGCAAGATTTAACCCCTTTTTTCCACCTGGCAGCAAGATTTAACCCTTTTACCACCTGGCAGCAAGATTTAACCGCTTTTTTCCACCTGGCAGCAAGATTTAACCCTTTTTTAAACGTGGCAGCAAGATTTAACCGTTTTAACACCTGACAGCAAGATTTAACCCCTTTTTACCACCTGGCAGCAAGATTTAACCCTTTTACAAACTAGCAGCAAGATTTAACCCCTTTTTTCCATCTGACAGCAAGATTTAACCATTTTTTTCACCTGGCAGCAAGATTTAACCCTTTTACCACATGGCAGCAAGACTTATCCCCTTTTTTCCACATGGCAGCAAGATTTAACCCGATTACCACCTTGCAGCAAGATTTAACCCTTTTCCCACCTGGCAGCAGGATTTAACCCTTTACTACCTGGCAGCAAGATTTAAGCCGTTTACCACCTGGCAGCAAGATTTAACCTGTTTACCACCTGGCAGCAAGATTTAACCCTTTTACCATCTGTCAGCAATATTTAACCCTTTTACTACCTGGCAGCAAGATTTAACCCTTTTACCACCTGGCAGCAAGATTTACCCCTTTTTTTTACCTGGCAGCAAGATTTAAGCCATTTACCACATGGCAGCAATATTTAATCCGTTTACCACCTGGCAGCAAGATTTAACCCTTTTACCACCTGGCAGCAAAATTTAACCTGTTAACTACCTGGCAGAAAGATTTAAGCCGTTTACCATCTGGCAGCAAGATTTAACCCTTTTTTTCACGTGGCAGTAACATTTAACCCTTTTTCCAACTGGCAGCAAGATTTAACTCCTTTTTACCACCTGGCAGCAAGATTTAACCCTTTTACCACCTAGCAGCAAGATTTAACCCCTTTTTTCCACCTGGCAGTAAGATTTAACCCTTTTTTTTCACCTGGCAGCAAGATTTAACCTGTTTACCACCTTGCAGCAAGATTTAAGCCGTTTACCACCTGGCAGCAAGATTTAACCCTTCTCCCACCTGGCAGCAGGATTTAACCCTTTACTACCTGGCAGAAAGATTTAAGCCGTTTACCACCTGGCAGCAAGATTTAACCTGTTTACCACCTGGCAGCAAGATTTAACCCTTTTACCACCTGTCAGCAATATTTAACCCTTTTACTACCTGGCAGCAAGATTTAACCCTTTTACCACCTGGCAGCAAGATTTACCCCTTTTTTCTACCTGGCAGCAAGATTTAAGCCATTTACCACATGGCAGCAATATTTAATCCGTTTACCACCTGGCAGCAAGATTTAACCCTTTTACCACCTGGCAGCAAAATTTAACCTGTTAACTACCTGGCAGCAAGATTTAAGCTGTTTACCACCTGGCAGCAAGATTTAACCCGTTTACCACCTGGCAGCAAGATTTAACCCTTTTACCACCTGGCAGCAAGATTTAACCCGTTTACTACCTGGCAGCAAGATTTAACCAGTTTACCACCTGGCAGCAAGATTTATCCCTTTTACCACCTGGCAGCAAGATTTAACCCCTTTTTTCCACCTGGCAGCTAGATTTAACCCTTTTTATTACGTGGCAGCAAGATTTAGCCCTTTTACCACCTGGCAGCAAGATTTAACCCCTTTTTTCCACCTGGCAGCAAGATTTAACCCTTTTACCACCTGGCAGCAAGATTTAACCGCTTTTTTCCACCTGGCAGCAAGATTTAACCCTTTTTTAAACGTGGCAGCAAGATTTAACCGTTTTAACACCTGACAGCAAGATTTAACCCCTTTTTACCACCTGGCAGCAAGATTTAACCCTTTTACAAACTAGCAGCAAGATTTAACCCCTTTTTTCCATCTGACAGCAAGATTTAACCATTTTTTTCACCTGGCAGCAAGATTTAACCCTTTTACCACATGGCAGCAAGACTTATCCCCTTTTTTCCACATGGCAGCAAGATTTAACCCGATTACCACCTTGCAGCAAGATTTAACCCTTTTCCCACCTGGCAGCAGGATTTAACCCTTTACTACCTGGCAGCAAGATTTAAGCCGTTTACCACCTGGCAGCAAGATTTAACCTGTTTACCACCTGGCAGCAAGATTTAACCCTTTTACCATCTGTCAGCAATATTTAACCCTTTTACTACCTGGCAGCAAGATTTAACCCTTTTACCACCTGGCAGCAAGATTTACCCCTTTTTTTTACCTGGCAGCAAGATTTAAGCCATTTACCACATGGCAGCAATATTTAATCCGTTTACCACCTGGCAGCAAGATTTAACCCTTTTACCACCTGGCAGCAAAATTTAACCTGTTAACTACCTGGCAGAAAGATTTAAGCCGTTTACCATCTGGCAGCAAGATTTAACCCTTTTTTTCACGTGGCAGTAACATTTAACCCTTTTTCCAACTGGCAGCAAGATTTAACTCCTTTTTACCACCTGGCAGCAAGATTTAACCCTTTTACCACCTAGCAGCAAGATTTAACCCCTTTTTTCCACCTGGCAGTAAGATTTAACCCTTTTTTTTCACCTGGCAGCAAGATTTAACCTGTTTACCACCTTGCAGCAAGATTTAAGCCGTTTACCACCTGGCAGCAAGATTTAACCCTTCTCCCACCTGGCAGCAGGATTTAACCCTTTACTACCTGGCAGAAAGATTTAAGCCGTTTACCACCTGGCAGCAAGATTTAACCTGTTTACCACCTGGCAGCAAGATTTAACCCTTTTACCACCTGTCAGCAATATTTAACCCTTTTACTACCTGGCAGCAAGATTTAACCCTTTTACCACCTGGCAGCAAGATTTACCCCTTTTTTCTACCTGGCAGCAAGATTTAAGCCATTTACCACATGGCAGCAATATTTAATCCGTTTACCACCTGGCAGCAAGATTTAACCCTTTTACCACCTGGCAGCAAAATTTAACCTGTTAACTACCTGGCAGAAAGATTTAAGCCGTTTACCATCTGGCAGCAAGATTTAACCCTTTTTTTCACGTGGCAGTAAGATTTAACCCTTTTTCCAACTGGCAGCAAGATTTAACTCCTTTTTACCACCTGGCAGCAAGATTTAACCCTTTTACCACCTAGCAGCAAGATTTAACCCCTTTTTTCCACCTGGCAGCAAGATTTAACCCTTTTTTTTCACCTGGCAGCAAGATTTAACCTGTTTACCACCTTGCAGCAAGATTTAAGCCGTTTACCACCTGGCAGCAAGATTTAACCCTTCTCCCACCTGGCAGCAGGATTTAACCCTTTACTACCTGGCAGCAAGATTTAAGCCGTTTACCACCTGGCAGCAAGATTTAACCTGTTTACCACCTGGCAGCAAGATTTAACCCTTTTACCACCAGGCAGCAAGAATTAATCCTTTTTTTTCCAGCTGGCAGCAAGATGTAACCGCCTTTTTACACCTGACAGCAATATTTAACCCGTTTACCACCTGGCAGCAAGATTTAACCCACTTTCCGCCTGGCAGTAAGATTTAATCCTTTTTTTTCCACCTGGCAGCAAGATTTAACCCTTTTTTCTACATGGCAGCAAAATTTAAGCCGTTTACCAACTGGCAGCAAGATTTAGCCCATTTTTCTAGCTGGCAGCTAAATTTAACCCGTTTACCAACTGGCAGCAAGATTTAACCCTTTTACCACCTGGCAGCAAGATTTAACCCTTTTACTACCTGGCAGCAAGATGTAACCCTTTTTTCTACCTGGCAGCAAGATTTAAGCCATTTACCACATGGCAGCAAGATTTAATCCGTTTACCACCTGGCAGCAAGATTTAACCCTTTTACCACCTGGCAGCAAAATTTAACCTGTTAACTACCTGGCAGCAAGATTTAAGCTGTTTACCACCTGGCAGCAAGATTTAACCCGTTTACCACCTGGCAGCAAGATTTAACCCTTTTACCACCTGGCAGCAAGATTTAACCCGTTTACTACCTGGCAGCAAGATTTAACCAGTTTACCACCTGGCAGCAAGATTTATCCCTTTTACCACCTGGCAGCAAGATTTAACCCCTTTTTTCCACCTGGCAGCTAGATTTAACCCTTTTTATTACGTGGCAGCAAGATTTAGCCCTTTTACCACCTGGCAGCAAGATTTAACCCCTTTTTTCCACCTGGCAGCAAGATTTAACCCTTTTACCACCTGGCAGCAAGATTTAACCGCTTTTTTCCACCTGGCAGCAAGATTTAACCCTTTTTTAAACGTGGCAGCAAGATTTAACCGTTTTAACACCTGACAGCAAGATTTAACCCCTTTTTACCACCTGGCAGCAAGATTTAACCCTTTTACAAACTAGCAGCAAGATTTAACCCCTTTTTTCCATCTGACAGCAAGATTTAACCATTTTTTTCACCTGGCAGCAAGATTTAACCCTTTTACCACATGGCAGCAAGACTTATCCCCTTTTTTCCACATGGCAGCAAGATTTAACCCGATTACCACCTTGCAGCAAGATTTAACCCTTTTCCCACCTGGCAGCAGGATTTAACCCTTTACTACCTGGCAGCAAGATTTAAGCCGTTTACCACCTGGCAGCAAGATTTAACCTGTTTACCACCTGGCAGCAAGATTTAACCCTTTTACCATCTGTCAGCAATATTTAACCCTTTTACTACCTGGCAGCAAGATTTAACCCTTTTACCACCTGGCAGCAAGATTTACCCCTTTTTTTTACCTGGCAGCAAGATTTAAGCCATTTACCACATGGCAGCAATATTTAATCCGTTTACCACCTGGCAGCAAGATTTAACCCTTTTACCACCTGGCAGCAAAATTTAACCTGTTAACTACCTGGCAGAAAGATTTAAGCCGTTTACCATCTGGCAGCAAGATTTAACCCTTTTTTTCACGTGGCAGTAACATTTAACCCTTTTTCCAACTGGCAGCAAGATTTAACTCCTTTTTACCACCTGGCAGCAAGATTTAACCCTTTTACCACCTAGCAGCAAGATTTAACCCCTTTTTTCCACCTGGCAGTAAGATTTAACCCTTTTTTTTCACCTGGCAGCAAGATTTAACCTGTTTACCACCTTGCAGCAAGATTTAAGCCGTTTACCACCTGGCAGCAAGATTTAACCCTTCTCCCACCTGGCAGCAGGATTTAACCCTTTACTACCTGGCAGAAAGATTTAAGCCGTTTACCACCTGGCAGCAAGATTTAACCTGTTTACCACCTGGCAGCAAGATTTAACCCTTTTACCACCTGTCAGCAATATTTAACCCTTTTACTACCTGGCAGCAAGATTTAACCCTTTTACCACCTGGCAGCAAGATTTACCCCTTTTTTCTACCTGGCAGCAAGATTTAAGCCATTTACCACATGGCAGCAATATTTAATCCGTTTACCACCTGGCAGCAAGATTTAACCCTTTTACCACCTGGCAGCAAAATTTAACCTGTTAACTACCTGGCAGCAAGATTTAAGCTGTTTACCACCTGGCAGCAAGATTTAACCCGTTTACCACCTGGCAGCAAGATTTAACCCTTTTACCACCTGGCAGCAAGATTTAACCCGTTTACTACCTGGCAGCAAGATTTAACCAGTTTACCACCTGGCAGCAAGATTTATCCCTTTTACCACCTGGCAGCAAGATTTAACCCCTTTTTTCCACCTGGCAGCTAGATTTAACCCTTTTTATTACGTGGCAGCAAGATTTAGCCCTTTTACCACCTGGCAGCAAGATTTAACCCCTTTTTTCCACCTGGCAGCAAGATTTAACCCTTTTACCACCTGGCAGCAAGATTTAACCGCTTTTTTCCACCTGGCAGCAAGATTTAACCCTTTTTTAAACGTGGCAGCAAGATTTAACCGTTTTAACACCTGACAGCAAGATTTAACCCCTTTTTACCACCTGGCAGCAAGATTTAACCCTTTTACAAACTAGCAGCAAGATTTAACCCCTTTTTTCCATCTGACAGCAAGATTTAACCATTTTTTTCACCTGGCAGCAAGATTTAACCCTTTTACCACATGGCAGCAAGACTTATCCCCTTTTTTCCACATGGCAGCAAGATTTAACCCGATTACCACCTTGCAGCAAGATTTAACCCTTTTCCCACCTGGCAGCAGGATTTAACCCTTTACTACCTGGCAGCAAGATTTAAGCCGTTTACCACCTGGCAGCAAGATTTAACCTGTTTACCACCTGGCAGCAAGATTTAACCCTTTTACCATCTGTCAGCAATATTTAACCCTTTTACTACCTGGCAGCAAGATTTAACCCTTTTACCACCTGGCAGCAAGATTTACCCCTTTTTTTTACCTGGCAGCAAGATTTAAGCCATTTACCACATGGCAGCAATATTTAATCCGTTTACCACCTGGCAGCAAGATTTAACCCTTTTACCACCTGGCAGCAAAATTTAACCTGTTAACTACCTGGCAGAAAGATTTAAGCCGTTTACCATCTGGCAGCAAGATTTAACCCTTTTTTTCACGTGGCAGTAACATTTAACCCTTTTTCCAACTGGCAGCAAGATTTAACTCCTTTTTACCACCTGGCAGCAAGATTTAACCCTTTTACCACCTAGCAGCAAGATTTAACCCCTTTTTTCCACCTGGCAGTAAGATTTAACCCTTTTTTTTCACCTGGCAGCAAGATTTAACCTGTTTACCACCTTGCAGCAAGATTTAAGCCGTTTACCACCTGGCAGCAAGATTTAACCCTTCTCCCACCTGGCAGCAGGATTTAACCCTTTACTACCTGGCAGAAAGATTTAAGCCGTTTACCACCTGGCAGCAAGATTTAACCTGTTTACCACCTGGCAGCAAGATTTAACCCTTTTACCACCTGTCAGCAATATTTAACCCTTTTACTACCTGGCAGCAAGATTTAACCCTTTTACCACCTGGCAGCAAGATTTACCCCTTTTTTCTACCTGGCAGCAAGATTTAAGCCATTTACCACATGGCAGCAATATTTAATCCGTTTACCACCTGGCAGCAAGATTTAACCCTTTTACCACCTGGCAGCAAAATTTAACCTGTTAACTACCTGGCAGCAAGATTTAAGCTGTTTACCACCTGGCAGCAAGATTTAACCCGTTTACCACCTGGCAGCAAGATTTAACCCTTTTACCACCTGGCAGCAAGATTTAACCCGTTTACTACCTGGCAGCAAGATTTAACCAGTTTACCACCTGGCAGCAAGATTTATCCCTTTTACCACCTGGCAGCAAGATTTAACCCCTTTTTTCCACCTGGCAGCTAGATTTAACCCTTTTTATTACGTGGCAGCAAGATTTAGCCCTTTTACCACCTGGCAGCAAGATTTAACCCCTTTTTTCCACCTGGCAGCAAGATTTAACCCTTTTACCACCTGGCAGCAAGATTTAACCGCTTTTTTCCACCTGGCAGCAAGATTTAACCCTTTTTTAAACGTGGCAGCAAGATTTAACCGTTTTAACACCTGACAGCAAGATTTAACCCCTTTTTACCACCTGGCAGCAAGATTTAACCCTTTTACAAACTAGCAGCAAGATTTAACCCCTTTTTTCCATCTGACAGCAAGATTTAACCATTTTTTTCACCTGGCAGCAAGATTTAACCCTTTTACCACATGGCAGCAAGACTTATCCCCTTTTTTCCACATGGCAGCAAGATTTAACCCGATTACCACCTTGCAGCAAGATTTAACCCTTTTCCCACCTGGCAGCAGGATTTAACCCTTTACTACCTGGCAGCAAGATTTAAGCCGTTTACCACCTGGCAGCAAGATTTAACCTGTTTACCACCTGGCAGCAAGATTTAACCCTTTTACCATCTGTCAGCAATATTTAACCCTTTTACTACCTGGCAGCAAGATTTAACCCTTTTACCACCTGGCAGCAAGATTTACCCCTTTTTTTTACCTGGCAGCAAGATTTAAGCCATTTACCACATGGCAGCAATATTTAATCCGTTTACCACCTGGCAGCAAGATTTAACCCTTTTACCACCTGGCAGCAAAATTTAACCTGTTAACTACCTGGCAGAAAGATTTAAGCCGTTTACCATCTGGCAGCAAGATTTAACCCTTTTTTTCACGTGGCAGTAACATTTAACCCTTTTTCCAACTGGCAGCAAGATTTAACTCCTTTTTACCACCTGGCAGCAAGATTTAACCCTTTTACCACCTAGCAGCAAGATTTAACCCCTTTTTTCCACCTGGCAGTAAGATTTAACCCTTTTTTTTCACCTGGCAGCAAGATTTAACCTGTTTACCACCTTGCAGCAAGATTTAAGCCGTTTACCACCTGGCAGCAAGATTTAACCCTTCTCCCACCTGGCAGCAGGATTTAACCCTTTACTACCTGGCAGAAAGATTTAAGCCGTTTACCACCTGGCAGCAAGATTTAACCTGTTTACCACCTGGCAGCAAGATTTAACCCTTTTACCACCTGTCAGCAATATTTAACCCTTTTACTACCTGGCAGCAAGATTTAACCCTTTTACCACCTGGCAGCAAGATTTACCCCTTTTTTCTACCTGGCAGCAAGATTTAAGCCATTTACCACATGGCAGCAATATTTAATCCGTTTACCACCTGGCAGCAAGATTTAACCCTTTTACCACCTGGCAGCAAAATTTAACCTGTTAACTACCTGGCAGCAAGATTTAAGCTGTTTACCACCTGGCAGCAAGATTTAACCCGTTTACCACCTGGCAGCAAGATTTAACCCTTTTACCACCTGGCAGCAAGATTTAACCCGTTTACTACCTGGCAGCAAGATTTAACCAGTTTACCACCTGGCAGCAAGATTTATCCCTTTTACCACCTGGCAGCAAGATTTAACCCCTTTTTTCCACCTGGCAGCTAGATTTAACCCTTTTTATTACGTGGCAGCAAGATTTAGCCCTTTTACCACCTGGCAGCAAGATTTAACCCCTTTTTTCCACCTGGCAGCAAGATTTAACCCTTTTACCACCTGGCAGCAAGATTTAACCGCTTTTTTCCACCTGGCAGCAAGATTTAACCCTTTTTTAAACGTGGCAGCAAGATTTAACCGTTTTAACACCTGACAGCAAGATTTAACCCCTTTTTACCACCTGGCAGCAAGATTTAACCCTTTTACAAACTAGCAGCAAGATTTAACCCCTTTTTTCCATCTGACAGCAAGATTTAACCATTTTTTTCACCTGGCAGCAAGATTTAACCCTTTTACCACATGGCAGCAAGACTTATCCCCTTTTTTCCACATGGCAGCAAGATTTAACCCGATTACCACCTTGCAGCAAGATTTAACCCTTTTCCCACCTGGCAGCAGGATTTAACCCTTTACTACCTGGCAGCAAGATTTAAGCCGTTTACCACCTGGCAGCAAGATTTAACCTGTTTACCACCTGGCAGCAAGATTTAACCCTTTTACCATCTGTCAGCAATATTTAACCCTTTTACTACCTGGCAGCAAGATTTAACCCTTTTACCACCTGGCAGCAAGATTTACCCCTTTTTTTTACCTGGCAGCAAGATTTAAGCCATTTACCACATGGCAGCAATATTTAATCCGTTTACCACCTGGCAGCAAGATTTAACCCTTTTACCACCTGGCAGCAAAATTTAACCTGTTAACTACCTGGCAGAAAGATTTAAGCCGTTTACCATCTGGCAGCAAGATTTAACCCTTTTTTTCACGTGGCAGTAACATTTAACCCTTTTTCCAACTGGCAGCAAGATTTAACTCCTTTTTACCACCTGGCAGCAAGATTTAACCCTTTTACCACCTAGCAGCAAGATTTAACCCCTTTTTTCCACCTGGCAGTAAGATTTAACCCTTTTTTTTCACCTGGCAGCAAGATTTAACCTGTTTACCACCTTGCAGCAAGATTTAAGCCGTTTACCACCTGGCAGCAAGATTTAACCCTTCTCCCACCTGGCAGCAGGATTTAACCCTTTACTACCTGGCAGAAAGATTTAAGCCGTTTACCACCTGGCAGCAAGATTTAACCTGTTTACCACCTGGCAGCAAGATTTAACCCTTTTACCACCTGTCAGCAATATTTAACCCTTTTACTACCTGGCAGCAAGATTTAACCCTTTTACCACCTGGCAGCAAGATTTACCCCTTTTTTCTACCTGGCAGCAAGATTTAAGCCATTTACCACATGGCAGCAATATTTAATCCGTTTACCACCTGGCAGCAAGATTTAACCCTTTTACCACCTGGCAGCAAAATTTAACCTGTTAACTACCTGGCAGCAAGATTTAAGCTGTTTACCACCTGGCAGCAAGATTTAACCCGTTTACCACCTGGCAGCAAGATTTAACCCTTTTACCACCTGGCAGCAAGATTTAACCCGTTTACTACCTGGCAGCAAGATTTAACCAGTTTACCACCTGGCAGCAAGATTTATCCCTTTTACCACCTGGCAGCAAGATTTAACCCCTTTTTTCCACCTGGCAGCTAGATTTAACCCTTTTTATTACGTGGCAGCAAGATTTAGCCCTTTTACCACCTGGCAGCAAGATTTAACCCCTTTTTTCCACCTGGCAGCAAGATTTAACCCTTTTACCACCTGGCAGCAAGATTTAACCGCTTTTTTCCACCTGGCAGCAAGATTTAACCCTTTTTTAAACGTGGCAGCAAGATTTAACCGTTTTAACACCTGACAGCAAGATTTAACCCCTTTTTACCACCTGGCAGCAAGATTTAACCCTTTTACAAACTAGCAGCAAGATTTAACCCCTTTTTTCCATCTGACAGCAAGATTTAACCATTTTTTTCACCTGGCAGCAAGATTTAACCCTTTTACCACATGGCAGCAAGACTTATCCCCTTTTTTCCACATGGCAGCAAGATTTAACCCGATTACCACCTTGCAGCAAGATTTAACCCTTTTCCCACCTGGCAGCAGGATTTAACCCTTTACTACCTGGCAGCAAGATTTAAGCCGTTTACCACCTGGCAGCAAGATTTAACCTGTTTACCACCTGGCAGCAAGATTTAACCCTTTTACCATCTGTCAGCAATATTTAACCCTTTTACTACCTGGCAGCAAGATTTAACCCTTTTACCACCTGGCAGCAAGATTTACCCCTTTTTTTTACCTGGCAGCAAGATTTAAGCCATTTACCACATGGCAGCAATATTTAATCCGTTTACCACCTGGCAGCAAGATTTAACCCTTTTACCACCTGGCAGCAAAATTTAACCTGTTAACTACCTGGCAGAAAGATTTAAGCCGTTTACCATCTGGCAGCAAGATTTAACCCTTTTTTTCACGTGGCAGTAACATTTAACCCTTTTTCCAACTGGCAGCAAGATTTAACTCCTTTTTACCACCTGGCAGCAAGATTTAACCCTTTTACCACCTAGCAGCAAGATTTAACCCCTTTTTTCCACCTGGCAGTAAGATTTAACCCTTTTTTTTCACCTGGCAGCAAGATTTAACCTGTTTACCACCTTGCAGCAAGATTTAAGCCGTTTACCACCTGGCAGCAAGATTTAACCCTTCTCCCACCTGGCAGCAGGATTTAACCCTTTACTACCTGGCAGAAAGATTTAAGCCGTTTACCACCTGGCAGCAAGATTTAACCTGTTTACCACCTGGCAGCAAGATTTAACCCTTTTACCACCTGTCAGCAATATTTAACCCTTTTACTACCTGGCAGCAAGATTTAACCCTTTTACCACCTGGCAGCAAGATTTACCCCTTTTTTCTACCTGGCAGCAAGATTTAAGCCATTTACCACATGGCAGCAATATTTAATCCGTTTACCACCTGGCAGCAAGATTTAACCCTTTTACCACCTGGCAGCAAAATTTAACCTGTTAACTACCTGGCAGAAAGATTTAAGCCGTTTACCATCTGGCAGCAAGATTTAACCCTTTTTTTCACGTGGCAGTAAGATTTAACCCTTTTTCCAACTGGCAGCAAGATTTAACTCCTTTTTACCACCTGGCAGCAAGATTTAACCCTTTTACCACCTAGCAGCAAGATTTAACCCCTTTTTTCCACCTGGCAGCAAGATTTAACCCTTTTTTTTCACCTGGCAGCAAGATTTAACCTGTTTACCACCTTGCAGCAAGATTTAAGCCGTTTACCACCTGGCAGCAAGATTTAACCCTTCTCCCACCTGGCAGCAGGATTTAACCCTTTACTACCTGGCAGCAAGATTTAAGCCGTTTACCACCTAGCAGCAAGATTTAACCCCTTTTTTCCACCTGGCAGCAAGATTTAACCCTTTTTTTTCACCTGGCAGCAAGATTTAACCTGTTTACCACCTTGCAGCAAGATTTAAGCCGTTTACCACCTGGCAGCAAGATTTAACCCTTCTCCCACCTGGCAGCAGGATTTAACCCTTTACTACCTGGCAGCAAGATTTAAGCCGTTTACCACCTGGCAGCAAGATTTAACCTGTTTACCACCTGGCAGCAAGATTTAACCCTTTTACCACCAGGCAGCAAGAATTAATACTTTTTTTTCCAGCTGGCAGCAAGATGTAACTGCCTTTTTACACCTGACAGCAATATTTAACCCGTTTACCACCTGGCAGCAAGATTTAACCCACTTTCCGCCTGGCAGTAAGATTTAATCCTTTTTTTTCCACCTGGCAGCAAGATTTAACCCTTTTTTCTACATGGCGGCAAAATTTAAGTCGTTTACCAACTGGCAGCAAGATTTAGCCCATTTTTCTAGCTGGCAGCTAAATTTAACCCGTTTACCAACTGGCAGCAAGATTTAACCCTTTTACCACCTGGCAGCAAGATTTAACCCTTTTACTACCTGGCAGCAAGATGTAACCCTTTTTTCTACCTGGCAGCAAGATTTAAGCCATTTACCACATGGCAGCAAGATTTAATCCGTTTACCACCTGGCAGCAAGATTTAACCCTTTTACCACCTGGCAGCAAAATTTAACCTGTTAACTACCTGGCAGCAAGATTTAAGCTGTTTACCACCTGGCAGCAAGATTTAACCCGTTTACCACCTGGCAGCAAGATTTAACCCTTTTACCACCTGGCAGCAAGATTTAACCCGTTTACTACCTGGCAGCAAGATTTAACCAGTTTACCACCTGGCAGCAAGATTTATCCCTTTTACCACCTGGCAGCAAGATTTAACCCCTTTTTTCCACCTGGCAGCTAGATTTAACCCTTTTTATTACGTGGCAGCAAGATTTAGCCCTTTTACCACCTGGCAGCAAGATTTAACCCCTTTTTTCCACCTGGCAGCAAGATTTAACCCTTTTACCACCTGGCAGCAAGATTTAACCGCTTTTTTCCACCTGGCAGCAAGATTTAACCCTTTTTTAAACGTGGCAGCAAGATTTAACCGTTTTAACACCTGACAGCAAGATTTAACCCCTTTTTACCACCTGGCAGCAAGATTTAACCCTTTTACAAACTAGCAGCAAGATTTAACCCCTTTTTTCCATCTGACAGCAAGATTTAACCATTTTTTTCACCTGGCAGCAAGATTTAACCCTTTTACCACATGGCAGCAAGACTTATCCCCTTTTTTCCACATGGCAGCAAGATTTAACCCGATTACCACCTTGCAGCAAGATTTAACCCTTTTCCCACCTGGCAGCAGGATTTAACCCTTTACTACCTGGCAGCAAGATTTAAGCCGTTTACCACCTGGCAGCAAGATTTAACCTGTTTACCACCTGGCAGCAAGATTTAACCCTTTTACCATCTGTCAGCAATATTTAACCCTTTTACTACCTGGCAGCAAGATTTAACCCTTTTACCACCTGGCAGCAAGATTTACCCCTTTTTTTTACCTGGCAGCAAGATTTAAGCCATTTACCACATGGCAGCAATATTTAATCCGTTTACCACCTGGCAGCAAGATTTAACCCTTTTACCACCTGGCAGCAAAATTTAACCTGTTAACTACCTGGCAGAAAGATTTAAGCCGTTTACCATCTGGCAGCAAGATTTAACCCTTTTTTTCACGTGGCAGTAACATTTAACCCTTTTTCCAACTGGCAGCAAGATTTAACTCCTTTTTACCACCTGGCAGCAAGATTTAACCCTTTTACCACCTGGCAGCAAGATTTACCCCTTTTTTCTACCTGGCAGCAAGATTTAAGCCATTTACCACATGGCAGCAATATTTAATCCGTTTACCACCTGGCAGCAAGATTTAACCCTTTTACCACCTGGCAGCAAAATTTAACCTGTTAACTACCTGGCAGCAAGATTTAAGCTGTTTACCACCTGGCAGCAAGATTTAACCCGTTTACCACCTGGCAGCAAGATTTAACCCTTTTACCACCTGGCAGCAAGATTTAACCCGTTTACTACCTGGCAGCAAGATTTAACCAGTTTACCACCTGGCAGCAAGATTTATCCCTTTTACCACCTGGCAGCAAGATTTAACCCCTTTTTTCCACCTGGCAGCTAGATTTAACCCTTTTTATTACGTGGCAGCAAGATTTAGCCCTTTTACCACCTGGCAGCAAGATTTAACCCCTTTTTTCCACCTGGCAGCAAGATTTAACCCTTTTACCACCTGGCAGCAAGATTTAACCGCTTTTTTCCACCTGGCAGCAAGATTTAACCCTTTTTTAAACGTGGCAGCAAGATTTAACCGTTTTAACACCTGACAGCAAGATTTAACCCCTTTTTACCACCTGGCAGCAAGATTTAACCCTTTTACAAACTAGCAGCAAGATTTAACCCCTTTTTTCCATCTGACAGCAAGATTTAACCATTTTTTTCACCTGGCAGCAAGATTTAACCCTTTTACCACATGGCAGCAAGACTTATCCCCTTTTTTCCACATGGCAGCAAGATTTAACCCGATTACCACCTTGCAGCAAGATTTAACCCTTTTCCCACCTGGCAGCAGGATTTAACCCTTTACTACCTGGCAGCAAGATTTAAGCCGTTTACCACCTGGCAGCAAGATTTAACCTGTTTACCACCTGGCAGCAAGATTTAACCCTTTTACCATCTGTCAGCAATATTTAACCCTTTTACTACCTGGCAGCAAGATTTAACCCTTTTACCACCTGGCAGCAAGATTTACCCCTTTTTTTTACCTGGCAGCAAGATTTAAGCCATTTACCACATGGCAGCAATATTTAATCCGTTTACCACCTGGCAGCAAGATTTAACCCTTTTACCACCTGGCAGCAAAATTTAACCTGTTAACTACCTGGCAGAAAGATTTAAGCCGTTTACCATCTGGCAGCAAGATTTAACCCTTTTTTTCACGTGGCAGTAACATTTAACCCTTTTTCCAACTGGCAGCAAGATTTAACTCCTTTTTACCACCTGGCAGCAAGATTTAACCCTTTTACCACCTAGCAGCAAGATTTAACCCCTTTTTTCCACCTGGCAGTAAGATTTAACCCTTTTTTTTCACCTGGCAGCAAGATTTAACCTGTTTACCACCTTGCAGCAAGATTTAAGCCGTTTACCACCTGGCAGCAAGATTTAACCCTTCTCCCACCTGGCAGCAGGATTTAACCCTTTACTACCTGGCAGAAAGATTTAAGCCGTTTACCACCTGGCAGCAAGATTTAACCTGTTTACCACCTGGCAGCAAGATTTAACCCTTTTACCACCTGTCAGCAATATTTAACCCTTTTACTACCTGGCAGCAAGATTTAACCCTTTTACCACCTGGCAGCAAGATTTACCCCTTTTTTCTACCTGGCAGCAAGATTTAAGCCATTTACCACATGGCAGCAATATTTAATCCGTTTACCACCTGGCAGCAAGATTTAACCCTTTTACCACCTGGCAGCAAAATTTAACCTGTTAACTACCTGGCAGCAAGATTTAAGCTGTTTACCACCTGGCAGCAAGATTTAACCCGTTTACCACCTGGCAGCAAGATTTAACCCTTTTACCACCTGGCAGCAAGATTTAACCCGTTTACTACCTGGCAGCAAGATTTAACCAGTTTACCACCTGGCAGCAAGATTTATCCCTTTTACCACCTGGCAGCAAGATTTAACCCCTTTTTTCCACCTGGCAGCTAGATTTAACCCTTTTTATTACGTGGCAGCAAGATTTAGCCCTTTTACCACCTGGCAGCAAGATTTAACCCCTTTTTTCCACCTGGCAGCAAGATTTAACCCTTTTACCACCTGGCAGCAAGATTTAACCGCTTTTTTCCACCTGGCAGCAAGATTTAACCCTTTTTTAAACGTGGCAGCAAGATTTAACCGTTTTAACACCTGACAGCAAGATTTAACCCCTTTTTACCACCTGGCAGCAAGATTTAACCCTTTTACAAACTAGCAGCAAGATTTAACCCCTTTTTTCCATCTGACAGCAAGATTTAACCATTTTTTTCACCTGGCAGCAAGATTTAACCCTTTTACCACATGGCAGCAAGACTTATCCCCTTTTTTCCACATGGCAGCAAGATTTAACCCGATTACCACCTTGCAGCAAGATTTAACCCTTTTCCCACCTGGCAGCAGGATTTAACCCTTTACTACCTGGCAGCAAGATTTAAGCCGTTTACCACCTGGCAGCAAGATTTAACCTGTTTACCACCTGGCAGCAAGATTTAACCCTTTTACCATCTGTCAGCAATATTTAACCCTTTTACTACCTGGCAGCAAGATTTAACCCTTTTACCACCTGGCAGCAAGATTTACCCCTTTTTTTTACCTGGCAGCAAGATTTAAGCCATTTACCACATGGCAGCAATATTTAATCCGTTTACCACCTGGCAGCAAGATTTAACCCTTTTACCACCTGGCAGCAAAATTTAACCTGTTAACTACCTGGCAGAAAGATTTAAGCCGTTTACCATCTGGCAGCAAGATTTAACCCTTTTTTTCACGTGGCAGTAACATTTAACCCTTTTTCCAACTGGCAGCAAGATTTAACTCCTTTTTACCACCTGGCAGCAAGATTTAACCCTTTTACCACCTAGCAGCAAGATTTAACCCCTTTTTTCCACCTGGCAGTAAGATTTAACCCTTTTTTTTCACCTGGCAGCAAGATTTAACCTGTTTACCACCTTGCAGCAAGATTTAAGCCGTTTACCACCTGGCAGCAAGATTTAACCCTTCTCCCACCTGGCAGCAGGATTTAACCCTTTACTACCTGGCAGAAAGATTTAAGCCGTTTACCACCTGGCAGCAAGATTTAACCTGTTTACCACCTGGCAGCAAGATTTAACCCTTTTACCACCTGTCAGCAATATTTAACCCTTTTACTACCTGGCAGCAAGATTTAACCCTTTTACCACCTGGCAGCAAGATTTACCCCTTTTTTCTACCTGGCAGCAAGATTTAAGCCATTTACCACATGGCAGCAATATTTAATCCGTTTACCACCTGGCAGCAAGATTTAACCCTTTTACCACCTGGCAGCAAAATTTAACCTGTTAACTACCTGGCAGAAAGATTTAAGCCGTTTACCATCTGGCAGCAAGATTTAACCCTTTTTTTCACGTGGCAGTAAGATTTAACCCTTTTTCCAACTGGCAGCAAGATTTAACTCCTTTTTACCACCTGGCAGCAAGATTTAACCCTTTTACCACCTAGCAGCAAGATTTAACCCCTTTTTTCCACCTGGCAGCAAGATTTAACCCTTTTTTTTCACCTGGCAGCAAGATTTAACCTGTTTACCACCTTGCAGCAAGATTTAAGCCGTTTACCACCTGGCAGCAAGATTTAACCCTTCTCCCACCTGGCAGCAGGATTTAACCCTTTACTACCTGGCAGCAAGATTTAAGCCGTTTACCACCTAGCAGCAAGATTTAACCCCTTTTTTCCACCTGGCAGCAAGATTTAACCCTTTTTTTTCACCTGGCAGCAAGATTTAACCTGTTTACCACCTTGCAGCAAGATTTAAGCCGTTTACCACCTGGCAGCAAGATTTAACCCTTCTCCCACCTGGCAGCAGGATTTAACCCTTTACTACCTGGCAGCAAGATTTAAGCCGTTTACCACCTGGCAGCAAGATTTAACCTGTTTACCACCTGGCAGCAAGATTTAACCCTTTTACCACCAGGCAGCAAGAATTAATACTTTTTTTTCCAGCTGGCAGCAAGATGTAACTGCCTTTTTACACCTGACAGCAATATTTAACCCGTTTACCACCTGGCAGCAAGATTTAACCCACTTTCCGCCTGGCAGTAAGATTTAATCCTTTTTTTTCCACCTGGCAGCAAGATTTAACCCTTTTTTCTACATGGCGGCAAAATTTAAGTCGTTTACCAACTGGCAGCAAGATTTAGCCCATTTTTCTAGCTGGCAGCTAAATTTAACCCGTTTACCAACTGGCAGCAAGATTTAACCCTTTTACCACCTGGCAGCAAGATTTAACCCTTTTACTACCTGGCAGCAAGATGTAACCCTTTTTTCTACCTGGCAGCAAGATTTAAGCCATTTACCACATGGCAGCAAGATTTAATCCGTTTACCACCTGGCAGCAAGATTTAACCCTTTTACCACCTGGCAGCAAAATTTAACCTGTTAACTACCTGGCAGCAAGATTTAAGCTGTTTACCACCTGGCAGCAAGATTTAACCCGTTTACCACCTGGCAGCAAGATTTAACCCTTTTACCACCTGGCAGCAAGATTTAACCCGTTTACTACCTGGCAGCAAGATTTAACCAGTTTACCACCTGGCAGCAAGATTTATCCCTTTTACCACCTGGCAGCAAGATTTAACCCCTTTTTTCCACCTGGCAGCTAGATTTAACCCTTTTTATTACGTGGCAGCAAGATTTAGCCCTTTTACCACCTGGCAGCAAGATTTAACCCCTTTTTTCCACCTGGCAGCAAGATTTAACCCTTTTACCACCTGGCAGCAAGATTTAACCGCTTTTTTCCACCTGGCAGCAAGATTTAACCCTTTTTTAAACGTGGCAGCAAGATTTAACCGTTTTAACACCTGACAGCAAGATTTAACCCCTTTTTACCACCTGGCAGCAAGATTTAACCCTTTTACAAACTAGCAGCAAGATTTAACCCCTTTTTTCCATCTGACAGCAAGATTTAACCATTTTTTTCACCTGGCAGCAAGATTTAACCCTTTTACCACATGGCAGCAAGACTTATCCCCTTTTTTCCACATGGCAGCAAGATTTAACCCGATTACCACCTTGCAGCAAGATTTAACCCTTTTCCCACCTGGCAGCAGGATTTAACCCTTTACTACCTGGCAGCAAGATTTAAGCCGTTTACCACCTGGCAGCAAGATTTAACCTGTTTACCACCTGGCAGCAAGATTTAACCCTTTTACCATCTGTCAGCAATATTTAACCCTTTTACTACCTGGCAGCAAGATTTAACCCTTTTACCACCTGGCAGCAAGATTTACCCCTTTTTTTTACCTGGCAGCAAGATTTAAGCCATTTACCACATGGCAGCAATATTTAATCCGTTTACCACCTGGCAGCAAGATTTAACCCTTTTACCACCTGGCAGCAAAATTTAACCTGTTAACTACCTGGCAGAAAGATTTAAGCCGTTTACCATCTGGCAGCAAGATTTAACCCTTTTTTTCACGTGGCAGTAACATTTAACCCTTTTTCCAACTGGCAGCAAGATTTAACTCCTTTTTACCACCTGGCAGCAAGATTTAACCCTTTTACCACCTAGCAGCAAGATTTAACCCCTTTTTTCCACCTGGCAGTAAGATTTAACCCTTTTTTTTCACCTGGCAGCAAGATTTAACCTGTTTACCACCTTGCAGCAAGATTTAAGCCGTTTACCACCTGGCAGCAAGATTTAACCCTTCTCCCACCTGGCAGCAGGATTTAACCCTTTACTACCTGGCAGAAAGATTTAAGCCGTTTACCACCTGGCAGCAAGATTTAACCTGTTTACCACCTGGCAGCAAGATTTAACCCTTTTACCACCTGTCAGCAATATTTAACCCTTTTACTACCTGGCAGCAAGATTTAACCCTTTTACCACCTGGCAGCAAGATTTACCCCTTTTTTCTACCTGGCAGCAAGATTTAAGCCATTTACCACATGGCAGCAATATTTAATCCGTTTACCACCTGGCAGCAAGATTTAACCCTTTTACCACCTGGCAGCAAAATTTAACCTGTTAACTACCTGGCAGCAAGATTTAAGCTGTTTACCACCTGGCAGCAAGATTTAACCCGTTTACCACCTGGCAGCAAGATTTAACCCTTTTACCACCTGGCAGCAAGATTTAACCCGTTTACTACCTGGCAGCAAGATTTAACCAGTTTACCACCTGGCAGCAAGATTTATCCCTTTTACCACCTGGCAGCAAGATTTAACCCCTTTTTTCCACCTGGCAGCTAGATTTAACCCTTTTTATTACGTGGCAGCAAGATTTAGCCCTTTTACCACCTGGCAGCAAGATTTAACCCCTTTTTTCCACCTGGCAGCAAGATTTAACCCTTTTACCACCTGGCAGCAAGATTTAACCGCTTTTTTCCACCTGGCAGCAAGATTTAACCCTTTTTTAAACGTGGCAGCAAGATTTAACCGTTTTAACACCTGACAGCAAGATTTAACCCCTTTTTACCACCTGGCAGCAAGATTTAACCCTTTTACAAACTAGCAGCAAGATTTAACCCCTTTTTTCCATCTGACAGCAAGATTTAACCATTTTTTTCACCTGGCAGCAAGATTTAACCCTTTTACCACATGGCAGCAAGACTTATCCCCTTTTTTCCACATGGCAGCAAGATTTAACCCGATTACCACCTTGCAGCAAGATTTAACCCTTTTCCCACCTGGCAGCAGGATTTAACCCTTTACTACCTGGCAGCAAGATTTAAGCCGTTTACCACCTGGCAGCAAGATTTAACCTGTTTACCACCTGGCAGCAAGATTTAACCCTTTTACCATCTGTCAGCAATATTTAACCCTTTTACTACCTGGCAGCAAGATTTAACCCTTTTACCACCTGGCAGCAAGATTTACCCCTTTTTTTTACCTGGCAGCAAGATTTAAGCCATTTACCACATGGCAGCAATATTTAATCCGTTTACCACCTGGCAGCAAGATTTAACCCTTTTACCACCTGGCAGCAAAATTTAACCTGTTAACTACCTGGCAGAAAGATTTAAGCCGTTTACCATCTGGCAGCAAGATTTAACCCTTTTTTTCACGTGGCAGTAACATTTAACCCTTTTTCCAACTGGCAGCAAGATTTAACTCCTTTTTACCACCTGGCAGCAAGATTTAACCCTTTTACCACCTAGCAGCAAGATTTAACCCCTTTTTTCCACCTGGCAGTAAGATTTAACCCTTTTTTTTCACCTGGCAGCAAGATTTAACCTGTTTACCACCTTGCAGCAAGATTTAAGCCGTTTACCACCTGGCAGCAAGATTTAACCCTTCTCCCACCTGGCAGCAGGATTTAACCCTTTACTACCTGGCAGAAAGATTTAAGCCGTTTACCACCTGGCAGCAAGATTTAACCTGTTTACCACCTGGCAGCAAGATTTAACCCTTTTACCACCTGTCAGCAATATTTAACCCTTTTACTACCTGGCAGCAAGATTTAACCCTTTTACCACCTGGCAGCAAGATTTACCCCTTTTTTCTACCTGGCAGCAAGATTTAAGCCATTTACCACATGGCAGCAATATTTAATCCGTTTACCACCTGGCAGCAAGATTTAACCCTTTTACCACCTGGCAGCAAAATTTAACCTGTTAACTACCTGGCAGAAAGATTTAAGCCGTTTACCATCTGGCAGCAAGATTTAACCCTTTTTTTCACGTGGCAGTAAGATTTAACCCTTTTTCCAACTGGCAGCAAGATTTAACTCCTTTTTACCACCTGGCAGCAAGATTTAACCCTTTTACCACCTAGCAGCAAGATTTAACCCCTTTTTTCCACCTGGCAGCAAGATTTAACCCTTTTTTTTCACCTGGCAGCAAGATTTAACCTGTTTACCACCTTGCAGCAAGATTTAAGCCGTTTACCACCTGGCAGCAAGATTTAACCCTTCTCCCACCTGGCAGCAGGATTTAACCCTTTACTACCTGGCAGCAAGATTTAAGCCGTTTACCACCTAGCAGCAAGATTTAACCCCTTTTTTCCACCTGGCAGCAAGATTTAACCCTTTTTTTTCACCTGGCAGCAAGATTTAACCTGTTTACCACCTTGCAGCAAGATTTAAGCCGTTTACCACCTGGCAGCAAGATTTAACCCTTCTCCCACCTGGCAGCAGGATTTAACCCTTTACCACCTGGCAGCAAGATTTAACCCTTTTACAAACTAGCAGCAAGATTTAACCCCTTTTTTCCATCTGACAGCAAGATTTAACCATTTTTTTCACCTGGCAGCAAGATTTAACCCTTTTACCACATGGCAGCAAGACTTATCCCCTTTTTTCCACATGGCAGCAAGATTTAACCCGATTACCACCTTGCAGCAAGATTTAACCCTTTTCCCACCTGGCAGCAGGATTTAACCCTTTACTACCTGGCAGCAAGATTTAAGCCGTTTACCACCTGGCAGCAAGATTTAACCTGTTTACCACCTGGCAGCAAGATTTAACCCTTTTACCATCTGTCAGCAATATTTAACCCTTTTACTACCTGGCAGCAAGATTTAACCCTTTTACCACCTGGCAGCAAGATTTACCCCTTTTTTTTACCTGGCAGCAAGATTTAAGCCATTTACCACATGGCAGCAATATTTAATCCGTTTACCACCTGGCAGCAAGATTTAACCCTTTTACCACCTGGCAGCAAAATTTAACCTGTTAACTACCTGGCAGAAAGATTTAAGCCGTTTACCATCTGGCAGCAAGATTTAACCCTTTTTTTCACGTGGCAGTAACATTTAACCCTTTTTCCAACTGGCAGCAAGATTTAACTCCTTTTTACCACCTGGCAGCAAGATTTAACCCTTTTACCACCTAGCAGCAAGATTTAACCCCTTTTTTCCACCTGGCAGTAAGATTTAACCCTTTTTTTTCACCTGGCAGCAAGATTTAACCTGTTTACCACCTTGCAGCAAGATTTAAGCCGTTTACCACCTGGCAGCAAGATTTAACCCTTCTCCCACCTGGCAGCAGGATTTAACCCTTTACTACCTGGCAGAAAGATTTAAGCCGTTTACCACCTGGCAGCAAGATTTAACCTGTTTACCACCTGGCAGCAAGATTTAACCCTTTTACCACCTGTCAGCAATATTTAACCCTTTTACTACCTGGCAGCAAGATTTAACCCTTTTACCACCTGGCAGCAAGATTTACCCCTTTTTTCTACCTGGCAGCAAGATTTAAGCCATTTACCACATGGCAGCAATATTTAATCCGTTTACCACCTGGCAGCAAGATTTAACCCTTTTACCACCTGGCAGCAAAATTTAACCTGTTAACTACCTGGCAGCAAGATTTAAGCTGTTTACCACCTGGCAGCAAGATTTAACCCGTTTACCACCTGGCAGCAAGATTTAACCCTTTTACCACCTGGCAGCAAGATTTAACCCGTTTACTACCTGGCAGCAAGATTTAACCAGTTTACCACCTGGCAGCAAGATTTATCCCTTTTACCACCTGGCAGCAAGATTTAACCCCTTTTTTCCACCTGGCAGCTAGATTTAACCCTTTTTATTACGTGGCAGCAAGATTTAGCCCTTTTACCACCTGGCAGCAAGATTTAACCCCTTTTTTCCACCTGGCAGCAAGATTTAACCCTTTTACCACCTGGCAGCAAGATTTAACCGCTTTTTTCCACCTGGCAGCAAGATTTAACCCTTTTTTAAACGTGGCAGCAAGATTTAACCGTTTTAACACCTGACAGCAAGATTTAACCCCTTTTTACCACCTGGCAGCAAGATTTAACCCTTTTACAAACTAGCAGCAAGATTTAACCCCTTTTTTCCATCTGACAGCAAGATTTAACCATTTTTTTCACCTGGCAGCAAGATTTAACCCTTTTACCACATGGCAGCAAGACTTATCCCCTTTTTTCCACATGGCAGCAAGATTTAACCCGATTACCACCTTGCAGCAAGATTTAACCCTTTTCCCACCTGGCAGCAGGATTTAACCCTTTACTACCTGGCAGCAAGATTTAAGCCGTTTACCACCTGGCAGCAAGATTTAACCTGTTTACCACCTGGCAGCAAGATTTAACCCTTTTACCATCTGTCAGCAATATTTAACCCTTTTACTACCTGGCAGCAAGATTTAACCCTTTTACCACCTGGCAGCAAGATTTACCCCTTTTTTTTACCTGGCAGCAAGATTTAAGCCATTTACCACATGGCAGCAATATTTAATCCGTTTACCACCTGGCAGCAAGATTTAACCCTTTTACCACCTGGCAGCAAAATTTAACCTGTTAACTACCTGGCAGAAAGATTTAAGCCGTTTACCATCTGGCAGCAAGATTTAACCCTTTTTTTCACGTGGCAGTAACATTTAACCCTTTTTCCAACTGGCAGCAAGATTTAACTCCTTTTTACCACCTGGCAGCAAGATTTAACCCTTTTACCACCTAGCAGCAAGATTTAACCCCTTTTTTCCACCTGGCAGTAAGATTTAACCCTTTTTTTTCACCTGGCAGCAAGATTTAACCTGTTTACCACCTTGCAGCAAGATTTAAGCCGTTTACCACCTGGCAGCAAGATTTAACCCTTCTCCCACCTGGCAGCAGGATTTAACCCTTTACTACCTGGCAGAAAGATTTAAGCCGTTTACCACCTGGCAGCAAGATTTAACCTGTTTACCACCTGGCAGCAAGATTTAACCCTTTTACCACCTGTCAGCAATATTTAACCCTTTTACTACCTGGCAGCAAGATTTAACCCTTTTACCACCTGGCAGCAAGATTTACCCCTTTTTTCTACCTGGCAGCAAGATTTAAGCCATTTACCACATGGCAGCAATATTTAATCCGTTTACCACCTGGCAGCAAGATTTAACCCTTTTACCACCTGGCAGCAAAATTTAACCTGTTAACTACCTGGCAGAAAGATTTAAGCCGTTTACCATCTGGCAGCAAGATTTAACCCTTTTTTTCACGTGGCAGTAAGATTTAACCCTTTTTCCAACTGGCAGCAAGATTTAACTCCTTTTTACCACCTGGCAGCAAGATTTAACCCTTTTACCACCTAGCAGCAAGATTTAACCCCTTTTTTCCACCTGGCAGCAAGATTTAACCCTTTTTTTTCACCTGGCAGCAAGATTTAACCTGTTTACCACCTTGCAGCAAGATTTAAGCCGTTTACCACCTGGCAGCAAGATTTAACCCTTCTCCCACCTGGCAGCAGGATTTAACCCTTTACTACCTGGCAGCAAGATTTAAGCCGTTTACCACCTAGCAGCAAGATTTAACCCCTTTTTTCCACCTGGCAGCAAGATTTAACCCTTTTTTTTCACCTGGCAGCAAGATTTAACCTGTTTACCACCTTGCAGCAAGATTTAAGCCGTTTACCACCTGGCAGCAAGATTTAACCCTTCTCCCACCTGGCAGCAGGATTTAACCCTTTACTACCTGGCAGCAAGATTTAAGCCGTTTACCACCTGGCAGCAAGATTTAACCTGTTTACCACCTGGCAGCAAGATTTAACCCTTTTACCACCAGGCAGCAAGAATTAATACTTTTTTTTCCAGCTGGCAGCAAGATGTAACTGCCTTTTTACACCTGACAGCAATATTTAACCCGTTTACCACCTGGCAGCAAGATTTAACCCACTTTCCGCCTGGCAGTAAGATTTAATCCTTTTTTTTCCACCTGGCAGCAAGATTTAACCCTTTTTTCTACATGGCGGCAAAATTTAAGTCGTTTACCAACTGGCAGCAAGATTTAGCCCATTTTTCTAGCTGGCAGCTAAATTTAACCCGTTTACCAACTGGCAGCAAGATTTAACCCTTTTACCACCTGGCAGCAAGATTTAACCCTTTTACTACCTGGCAGCAAGATGTAACCCTTTTTTCTACCTGGCAGCAAGATTTAAGCCATTTACCACATGGCAGCAAGATTTAATCCGTTTACCACCTGGCAGCAAGATTTAACCCTTTTACCACCTGGCAGCAAAATTTAACCTGTTAACTACCTGGCAGCAAGATTTAAGCTGTTTACCACCTGGCAGCAAGATTTAACCCGTTTACCACCTGGCAGCAAGATTTAACCCTTTTACCACCTGGCAGCAAGATTTAACCCGTTTACTACCTGGCAGCAAGATTTAACCAGTTTACCACCTGGCAGCAAGATTTATCCCTTTTACCACCTGGCAGCAAGATTTAACCCCTTTTTTCCACCTGGCAGCTAGATTTAACCCTTTTTATTACGTGGCAGCAAGATTTAGCCCTTTTACCACCTGGCAGCAAGATTTAACCCCTTTTTTCCACCTGGCAGCAAGATTTAACCCTTTTACCACCTGGCAGCAAGATTTAACCGCTTTTTTCCACCTGGCAGCAAGATTTAACCCTTTTTTAAACGTGGCAGCAAGATTTAACCGTTTTAACACCTGACAGCAAGATTTAACCCCTTTTTACCACCTGGCAGCAAGATTTAACCCTTTTACAAACTAGCAGCAAGATTTAACCCCTTTTTTCCATCTGACAGCAAGATTTAACCATTTTTTTCACCTGGCAGCAAGATTTAACCCTTTTACCACATGGCAGCAAGACTTATCCCCTTTTTTCCACATGGCAGCAAGATTTAACCCGATTACCACCTTGCAGCAAGATTTAACCCTTTTCCCACCTGGCAGCAGGATTTAACCCTTTACTACCTGGCAGCAAGATTTAAGCCGTTTACCACCTGGCAGCAAGATTTAACCTGTTTACCACCTGGCAGCAAGATTTAACCCTTTTACCATCTGTCAGCAATATTTAACCCTTTTACTACCTGGCAGCAAGATTTAACCCTTTTACCACCTGGCAGCAAGATTTACCCCTTTTTTTTACCTGGCAGCAAGATTTAAGCCATTTACCACATGGCAGCAATATTTAATCCGTTTACCACCTGGCAGCAAGATTTAACCCTTTTACCACCTGGCAGCAAAATTTAACCTGTTAACTACCTGGCAGAAAGATTTAAGCCGTTTACCATCTGGCAGCAAGATTTAACCCTTTTTTTCACGTGGCAGTAACATTTAACCCTTTTTCCAACTGGCAGCAAGATTTAACTCCTTTTTACCACCTGGCAGCAAGATTTAACCCTTTTACCACCTAGCAGCAAGATTTAACCCCTTTTTTCCACCTGGCAGTAAGATTTAACCCTTTTTTTTCACCTGGCAGCAAGATTTAACCTGTTTACCACCTTGCAGCAAGATTTAAGCCGTTTACCACCTGGCAGCAAGATTTAACCCTTCTCCCACCTGGCAGCAGGATTTAACCCTTTACTACCTGGCAGAAAGATTTAAGCCGTTTACCACCTGGCAGCAAGATTTAACCTGTTTACCACCTGGCAGCAAGATTTAACCCTTTTACCACCTGTCAGCAATATTTAACCCTTTTACTACCTGGCAGCAAGATTTAACCCTTTTACCACCTGGCAGCAAGATTTACCCCTTTTTTCTACCTGGCAGCAAGATTTAAGCCATTTACCACATGGCAGCAATATTTAATCCGTTTACCACCTGGCAGCAAGATTTAACCCTTTTACCACCTGGCAGCAAAATTTAACCTGTTAACTACCTGGCAGCAAGATTTAAGCTGTTTACCACCTGGCAGCAAGATTTAACCCGTTTACCACCTGGCAGCAAGATTTAACCCTTTTACCACCTGGCAGCAAGATTTAACCCGTTTACTACCTGGCAGCAAGATTTAACCAGTTTACCACCTGGCAGCAAGATTTATCCCTTTTACCACCTGGCAGCAAGATTTAACCCCTTTTTTCCACCTGGCAGCTAGATTTAACCCTTTTTATTACGTGGCAGCAAGATTTAGCCCTTTTACCACCTGGCAGCAAGATTTAACCCCTTTTTTCCACCTGGCAGCAAGATTTAACCCTTTTACCACCTGGCAGCAAGATTTAACCGCTTTTTTCCACCTGGCAGCAAGATTTAACCCTTTTTTAAACGTGGCAGCAAGATTTAACCGTTTTAACACCTGACAGCAAGATTTAACCCCTTTTTACCACCTGGCAGCAAGATTTAACCCTTTTACAAACTAGCAGCAAGATTTAACCCCTTTTTTCCATCTGACAGCAAGATTTAACCATTTTTTTCACCTGGCAGCAAGATTTAACCCTTTTACCACATGGCAGCAAGACTTATCCCCTTTTTTCCACATGGCAGCAAGATTTAACCCGATTACCACCTTGCAGCAAGATTTAACCCTTTTCCCACCTGGCAGCAGGATTTAACCCTTTACTACCTGGCAGCAAGATTTAAGCCGTTTACCACCTGGCAGCAAGATTTAACCTGTTTACCACCTGGCAGCAAGATTTAACCCTTTTACCATCTGTCAGCAATATTTAACCCTTTTACTACCTGGCAGCAAGATTTAACCCTTTTACCACCTGGCAGCAAGATTTACCCCTTTTTTTTACCTGGCAGCAAGATTTAAGCCATTTACCACATGGCAGCAATATTTAATCCGTTTACCACCTGGCAGCAAGATTTAACCCTTTTACCACCTGGCAGCAAAATTTAACCTGTTAACTACCTGGCAGAAAGATTTAAGCCGTTTACCATCTGGCAGCAAGATTTAACCCTTTTTTTCACGTGGCAGTAACATTTAACCCTTTTTCCAACTGGCAGCAAGATTTAACTCCTTTTTACCACCTGGCAGCAAGATTTAACCCTTTTACCACCTAGCAGCAAGATTTAACCCCTTTTTTCCACCTGGCAGTAAGATTTAACCCTTTTTTTTCACCTGGCAGCAAGATTTAACCTGTTTACCACCTTGCAGCAAGATTTAAGCCGTTTACCACCTGGCAGCAAGATTTAACCCTTCTCCCACCTGGCAGCAGGATTTAACCCTTTACTACCTGGCAGAAAGATTTAAGCCGTTTACCACCTGGCAGCAAGATTTAACCTGTTTACCACCTGGCAGCAAGATTTAACCCTTTTACCACCTGTCAGCAATATTTAACCCTTTTACTACCTGGCAGCAAGATTTAACCCTTTTACCACCTGGCAGCAAGATTTACCCCTTTTTTCTACCTGGCAGCAAGATTTAAGCCATTTACCACATGGCAGCAATATTTAATCCGTTTACCACCTGGCAGCAAGATTTAACCCTTTTACCACCTGGCAGCAAAATTTAACCTGTTAACTACCTGGCAGAAAGATTTAAGCCGTTTACCATCTGGCAGCAAGATTTAACCCTTTTTTTCACGTGGCAGTAAGATTTAACCCTTTTTCCAACTGGCAGCAAGATTTAACTCCTTTTTACCACCTGGCAGCAAGATTTAACCCTTTTACCACCTAGCAGCAAGATTTAACCCCTTTTTTCCACCTGGCAGCAAGATTTAACCCTTTTTTTTCACCTGGCAGCAAGATTTAACCTGTTTACCACCTTGCAGCAAGATTTAAGCCGTTTACCACCTGGCAGCAAGATTTAACCCTTCTCCCACCTGGCAGCAGGATTTAACCCTTTACTACCTGGCAGCAAGATTTAAGCCGTTTACCACCTAGCAGCAAGATTTAACCCCTTTTTTCCACCTGGCAGCAAGATTTAACCCTTTTTTTTCACCTGGCAGCAAGATTTAACCTGTTTACCACCTTGCAGCAAGATTTAAGCCGTTTACCACCTGGCAGCAAGATTTAACCCTTCTCCCACCTGGCAGCAGGATTTAACCCTTTACTACCTGGCAGCAAGATTTAAGCCGTTTACCACCTGGCAGCAAGATTTAACCTGTTTACCACCTGGCAGCAAGATTTAACCCTTTTACCACCAGGCAGCAAGAATTAATACTTTTTTTTCCAGCTGGCAGCAAGATGTAACTGCCTTTTTACACCTGACAGCAATATTTAACCCGTTTACCACCTGGCAGCAAGATTTAACCCACTTTCCGCCTGGCAGTAAGATTTAATCCTTTTTTTTCCACCTGGCAGCAAGATTTAACCCTTTTTTCTACATGGCGGCAAAATTTAAGTCGTTTACCAACTGGCAGCAAGATTTAGCCCATTTTTCTAGCTGGCAGCTAAATTTAACCCGTTTACCAACTGGCAGCAAGATTTAACCCTTTTACCACCTGGCAGCAAGATTTAACCCTTTTACTACCTGGCAGCAAGATGTAACCCTTTTTTCTACCTGGCAGCAAGATTTAAGCCATTTACCACATGGCAGCAAGATTTAATCCGTTTACCACCTGGCAGCAAGATTTAACCCTTTTACCACCTGGCAGCAAAATTTAACCTGTTAACTACCTGGCAGCAAGATTTAAGCTGTTTACCACCTGGCAGCAAGATTTAACCCGTTTACCACCTGGCAGCAAGATTTAACCCTTTTACCACCTGGCAGCAAGATTTAACCCGTTTACTACCTGGCAGCAAGATTTAACCAGTTTACCACCTGGCAGCAAGATTTATCCCTTTTACCACCTGGCAGCAAGATTTAACCCCTTTTTTCCACCTGGCAGCTAGATTTAACCCTTTTTATTACGTGGCAGCAAGATTTAGCCCTTTTACCACCTGGCAGCAAGATTTAACCCCTTTTTTCCACCTGGCAGCAAGATTTAACCCTTTTACCACCTGGCAGCAAGATTTAACCGCTTTTTTCCACCTGGCAGCAAGATTTAACCCTTTTTTAAACGTGGCAGCAAGATTTAACCGTTTTAACACCTGACAGCAAGATTTAACCCCTTTTTACCACCTGGCAGCAAGATTTAACCCTTTTACAAACTAGCAGCAAGATTTAACCCCTTTTTTCCATCTGACAGCAAGATTTAACCATTTTTTTCACCTGGCAGCAAGATTTAACCCTTTTACCACATGGCAGCAAGACTTATCCCCTTTTTTCCACATGGCAGCAAGATTTAACCCGATTACCACCTTGCAGCAAGATTTAACCCTTTTCCCACCTGGCAGCAGGATTTAACCCTTTACTACCTGGCAGCAAGATTTAAGCCGTTTACCACCTGGCAGCAAGATTTAACCTGTTTACCACCTGGCAGCAAGATTTAACCCTTTTACCATCTGTCAGCAATATTTAACCCTTTTACTACCTGGCAGCAAGATTTAACCCTTTTACCACCTGGCAGCAAGATTTACCCCTTTTTTTTACCTGGCAGCAAGATTTAAGCCATTTACCACATGGCAGCAATATTTAATCCGTTTACCACCTGGCAGCAAGATTTAACCCTTTTACCACCTGGCAGCAAAATTTAACCTGTTAACTACCTGGCAGAAAGATTTAAGCCGTTTACCATCTGGCAGCAAGATTTAACCCTTTTTTTCACGTGGCAGTAACATTTAACCCTTTTTCCAACTGGCAGCAAGATTTAACTCCTTTTTACCACCTGGCAGCAAGATTTAACCCTTTTACCACCTAGCAGCAAGATTTAACCCCTTTTTTCCACCTGGCAGTAAGATTTAACCCTTTTTTTTCACCTGGCAGCAAGATTTAACCTGTTTACCACCTTGCAGCAAGATTTAAGCCGTTTACCACCTGGCAGCAAGATTTAACCCTTCTCCCACCTGGCAGCAGGATTTAACCCTTTACTACCTGGCAGAAAGATTTAAGCCGTTTACCACCTGGCAGCAAGATTTAACCTGTTTACCACCTGGCAGCAAGATTTAACCCTTTTACCACCTGTCAGCAATATTTAACCCTTTTACTACCTGGCAGCAAGATTTAACCCTTTTACCACCTGGCAGCAAGATTTACCCCTTTTTTCTACCTGGCAGCAAGATTTAAGCCATTTACCACATGGCAGCAATATTTAATCCGTTTACCACCTGGCAGCAAGATTTAACCCTTTTACCACCTGGCAGCAAAATTTAACCTGTTAACTACCTGGCAGAAAGATTTAAGCCGTTTACCATCTGGCAGCAAGATTTAACCCTTTTTTTCACGTGGCAGTAAGATTTAACCCTTTTTCCAACTGGCAGCAAGATTTAACTCCTTTTTACCACCTGGCAGCAAGATTTAACCCTTTTACCACCTAGCAGCAAGATTTAACCCCTTTTTTCCACCTGGCAGCAAGATTTAACCCTTTTTTTTCACCTGGCAGCAAGATTTAACCTGTTTACCACCTTGCAGCAAGATTTAAGCCGTTTACCACCTGGCAGCAAGATTTAACCCTTCTCCCACCTGGCAGCAGGATTTAACCCTTTACTACCTGGCAGCAAGATTTAAGCCGTTTACCACCTGGCAGCAAGATTTAACCTGTTTACCACCTGGCAGCAAGATTTAACCCTTTTACCACCAGGCAGCAAGAATTAATACTTTTTTTTCCAGCTGGCAGCAAGATGTAACTGCCTTTTTACACCTGACAGCAATATTTAACCCGTTTACCACCTGGCAGCAAGATTTAACCCACTTTCCGCCTGGCAGTAAGATTTAATCCTTTTTTTTCCACCTGGCAGCAAGATTTAACCCTTTTTTCTACATGGCAGCAAAATTTAAGTCGTTTACCAACTGGCAGCAAGATTTAGCCCATTTTTCTAGCTGGCAGCTAAATTTAACCCGTTTACCAACTGGCAGCAAGATTTAACCCTTTTACCACCTGGCAGCAAGATTTAACCCTTTTACTACCTGGCAGCAAGATGTAACCCTTTTTTCTACCTGGCAGCAAGATTTAAGCCATTTACCACATGGCAGCAAGATTTAATCCGTTTACCACCTGGCAGCAAGATTTAACCCTTTTACCACCTGGCAGCAAAATTTAACCTGTTAACTACCTGGCAGAAAGATTTAAGCCGTTTACCATCTGGCAGCAAGATTTAACCCTTTTTTTCACGTGGCAGTAACATTTAACCCTTTTTCCAACTGGCAGCAAGATTTAACTCCTTTTTACCACCTGGCAGCAAGATTTAACCCTTTTACCACCTAGCAGCAAGATTTAACCCCTTTTTTCCACCTGGCAGTAAGATTTAACCCTTTTTTTTCACCTGGCAGCAAGATTTAACCTGTTTACCACCTTGCAGCAAGATTTAAGCCGTTTACCACCTGGCAGCAAGATTTAACCCTTCTCCCACCTGGCAGCAGGATTTAACCCTTTACTACCTGGCAGAAAGATTTAAGCCGTTTACCACCTGGCAGCAAGATTTAACCTGTTTACCACCTGGCAGCAAGATTTAACCCTTTTACCACCTGTCAGCAATATTTAACCCTTTTACTACCTGGCAGCAAGATTTAACCCTTTTACCACCTGGCAGCAAGATTTACCCCTTTTTTCTACCTGGCAGCAAGATTTAAGCCATTTACCACATGGCAGCAATATTTAATCCGTTTACCACCTGGCAGCAAGATTTAACCCTTTTACCACCTGGCAGCAAAATTTAACCTGTTAACTACCTGGCAGCAAGATTTAAGCTGTTTACCACCTGGCAGCAAGATTTAACCCGTTTACCACCTGGCAGCAAGATTTAACCCTTTTACCACCTGGCAGCAAGATTTAACCCGTTTACTACCTGGCAGCAAGATTTAACCAGTTTACCACCTGGCAGCAAGATTTATCCCTTTTACCACCTGGCAGCAAGATTTAACCCCTTTTTTCCACCTGGCAGCTAGATTTAACCCTTTTTATTACGTGGCAGCAAGATTTAGCCCTTTTACCACCTGGCAGCAAGATTTAACCCCTTTTTTCCACCTGGCAGCAAGATTTAACCCTTTTACCACCTGGCAGCAAGATTTAACCGCTTTTTTCCACCTGGCAGCAAGATTTAACCCTTTTTTAAACGTGGCAGCAAGATTTAACCGTTTTAACACCTGACAGCAAGATTTAACCCCTTTTTACCACCTGGCAGCAAGATTTAACCCTTTTACAAACTAGCAGCAAGATTTAACCCCTTTTTTCCATCTGACAGCAAGATTTAACCATTTTTTTCACCTGGCAGCAAGATTTAACCCTTTTACCACATGGCAGCAAGACTTATCCCCTTTTTTCCACATGGCAGCAAGATTTAACCCGATTACCACCTTGCAGCAAGATTTAACCCTTTTCCCACCTGGCAGCAGGATTTAACCCTTTTACCACCTGGCAGCAAAATTTAACCTGTTAACTACCTGGCAGAAAGATTTAAGCCGTTTACCATCTGGCAGCAAGATTTAACCCTTTTTTTCACGTGGCAGTAACATTTAACCCTTTTTCCAACTGGCAGCAAGATTTAACTCCTTTTTACCACCTGGCAGCAAGATTTAACCCTTTTACCACCTAGCAGCAAGATTTAACCCCTTTTTTCCACCTGGCAGTAAGATTTAACCCTTTTTTTTCACCTGGCAGCAAGATTTAACCTGTTTACCACCTTGCAGCAAGATTTAAGCCGTTTACCACCTGGCAGCAAGATTTAACCCTTCTCCCACCTGGCAGCAGGATTTAACCCTTTACTACCTGGCAGAAAGATTTAAGCCGTTTACCACCTGGCAGCAAGATTTAACCTGTTTACCACCTGGCAGCAAGATTTAACCCTTTTACCACCTGTCAGCAATATTTAACCCTTTTACTACCTGGCAGCAAGATTTAACCCTTTTACCACCTGGCAGCAAGATTTACCCCTTTTTTCTACCTGGCAGCAAGATTTAAGCCATTTACCACATGGCAGCAATATTTAATCCGTTTACCACCTGGCAGCAAGATTTAACCCTTTTACCACCTGGCAGCAAAATTTAACCTGTTAACTACCTGGCAGAAAGATTTAAGCCGTTTACCATCTGGCAGCAAGATTTAACCCTTTTTTTCACGTGGCAGTAAGATTTAACCCTTTTTCCAACTGGCAGCAAGATTTAACTCCTTTTTACCACCTGGCAGCAAGATTTAACCCTTTTACCACCTAGCAGCAAGATTTAACCCCTTTTTTCCACCTGGCAGCAAGATTTAACCCTTTTTTTTCACCTGGCAGCAAGATTTAACCTGTTTACCACCTTGCAGCAAGATTTAAGCCGTTTACCACCTGGCAGCAAGATTTAACCCTTCTCCCACCTGGCAGCAGGATTTAACCCTTTACTACCTGGCAGCAAGATTTAAGCCGTTTACCACCTGGCAGCAAGATTTAACCTGTTTACCACCTGGCAGCAAGATTTAACCCTTTTACCACCAGGCAGCAAGAATTAATACTTTTTTTTCCAGCTGGCAGCAAGATGTAACTGCCTTTTTACACCTGACAGCAATATTTAACCCGTTTACCACCTGGCAGCAAGATTTAACCCACTTTCCGCCTGGCAGTAAGATTTAATCCTTTTTTTTCCACCTGGCAGCAAGATTTAACCCTTTTTTCTACATGGCGGCAAAATTTAAGTCGTTTACCAACTGGCAGCAAGATTTAGCCCATTTTTCTAGCTGGCAGCTAAATTTAACCCGTTTACCAACTGGCAGCAAGATTTAACCCTTTTACCACCTGGCAGCAAGATTTAACCCTTTTACTACCTGGCAGCAAGATGTAACCCTTTTTTCTACCTGGCAGCAAGATTTAAGCCATTTACCACATGGCAGCAAGATTTAATCCGTTTACCACCTGGCAGCAAGATTTAACCCTTTTACCACCTGGCAGCAAAATTTAACCTGTTAACTACCTGGCAGCAAGATTTAAGCTGTTTACCACCTGGCAGCAAGATTTAACCCGTTTACCACCTGGCAGCAAGATTTAACCCTTTTACCACCTGGCAGCAAGATTTAACCCGTTTACTACCTGGCAGCAAGATTTAACCAGTTTACCACCTGGCAGCAAGATTTATCCCTTTTACCACCTGGCAGCAAGATTTAACCCCTTTTTTCCACCTGGCAGCTAGATTTAACCCTTTTTATTACGTGGCAGCAAGATTTAGCCCTTTTACCACCTGGCAGCAAGATTTAACCCCTTTTTTCCACCTGGCAGCAAGATTTAACCCTTTTACCACCTGGCAGCAAGATTTAACCGCTTTTTTCCACCTGGCAGCAAGATTTAACCCTTTTTTAAACGTGGCAGCAAGATTTAACCGTTTTAACACCTGACAGCAAGATTTAACCCCTTTTTACCACCTGGCAGCAAGATTTAACCCTTTTACAAACTAGCAGCAAGATTTAACCCCTTTTTTCCATCTGACAGCAAGATTTAACCATTTTTTTCACCTGGCAGCAAGATTTAACCCTTTTACCACATGGCAGCAAGACTTATCCCCTTTTTTCCACATGGCAGCAAGATTTAACCCGATTACCACCTTGCAGCAAGATTTAACCCTTTTCCCACCTGGCAGCAGGATTTAACCCTTTACTACCTGGCAGCAAGATTTAAGCCGTTTACCACCTGGCAGCAAGATTTAACCTGTTTACCACCTGGCAGCAAGATTTAACCCTTTTACCATCTGTCAGCAATATTTAACCCTTTTACTACCTGGCAGCAAGATTTAACCCTTTTACCACCTGGCAGCAAGATTTACCCCTTTTTTTTACCTGGCAGCAAGATTTAAGCCATTTACCACATGGCAGCAATATTTAATCCGTTTACCACCTGGCAGCAAGATTTAACCCTTTTACCACCTGGCAGCAAAATTTAACCTGTTAACTACCTGGCAGAAAGATTTAAGCCGTTTACCATCTGGCAGCAAGATTTAACCCTTTTTTTCACGTGGCAGTAACATTTAACCCTTTTTCCAACTGGCAGCAAGATTTAACTCCTTTTTACCACCTGGCAGCAAGATTTAACCCTTTTACCACCTAGCAGCAAGATTTAACCCCTTTTTTCCACCTGGCAGCAAGATTTAACCCTTTTTTTTCACCTGGCAGCAAGATTTAACCTGTTTACCACCTTGCAGCAAGATTTAAGCCGTTTACCACCTGGCAGCAAGATTTAACCCTTCTCCCACCTGGCAGCAGGATTTAACCCTTTACTACCTGGCAGAAAGATTTAAGCCGTTTACCACCTGGCAGCAAGATTTAACCTGTTTACCACCTGGCAGCAAGATTTAACCCTTTTACCACCTGTCAGCAATATTTAACCCTTTTACTACCTGGCAGCAAGATTTAACCCTTTTACCACCTGGCAGCAAGATTTACCCCTTTTTTCTACCTGGCAGCAAGATTTAAGCCATTTACCACATGGCAGCAATATTTAATCCGTTTACCACCTGGCAGCAAGATTTAACCCTTTTACCACCTGGCAGCAAAATTTAACCTGTTAACTACCTGGCAGAAAGATTTAAGCCGTTTACCATCTGGCAGCAAGATTTAACCCTTTTTTTCACGTGGCAGTAAGATTTAACCCTTTTTCCAACTGGCAGCAAGATTTAACTCCTTTTTACCACCTGGCAGCAAGATTTAACCCTTTTACCACCTAGCAGCAAGATTTAACCCCTTTTTTCCACCTGGCAGCAAGATTTAACCCTTTTTTTTCACCTGGCAGCAAGATTTAACCTGTTTACCACCTTGCAGCAAGATTTAAGCCGTTTACCACCTGGCAGCAAGATTTAACCCTTCTCCCACCTGGCAGCAGGATTTAACCCTTTACTACCTGGCAGCAAGATTTAAGCCGTTTACCACCTGGCAGCAAGATTTAACCTGTTTACCACCTGGCAGCAAGATTTAACCCTTTTACCACCTGGCAGCAAAATTTAACCTGTTAACTACCTGGCAGAAAGATTTAAGCCGTTTACCATCTGGCAGCAAGATTTAACCCTTTTTTTCACGTGGCAGTAACATTTAACCCTTTTTCCAACTGGCAGCAAGATTTAACTCCTTTTTACCACCTGGCAGCAAGATTTAACCCTTTTACCACCTAGCAGCAAGATTTAACCCCTTTTTTCCACCTGGCAGTAAGATTTAACCCTTTTTTTTCACCTGGCAGCAAGATTTAACCTGTTTACCACCTTGCAGCAAGATTTAAGCCGTTTACCACCTGGCAGCAAGATTTAACCCTTCTCCCACCTGGCAGCAGGATTTAACCCTTTACTACCTGGCAGAAAGATTTAAGCCGTTTACCACCTGGCAGCAAGATTTAACCTGTTTACCACCTGGCAGCAAGATTTAACCCTTTTACCACCTGTCAGCAATATTTAACCCTTTTACTACCTGGCAGCAAGATTTAACCCTTTTACCACCTGGCAGCAAGATTTACCCCTTTTTTCTACCTGGCAGCAAGATTTAAGCCATTTACCACATGGCAGCAATATTTAATCCGTTTACCACCTGGCAGCAAGATTTAACCCTTTTACCACCTGGCAGCAAAATTTAACCTGTTAACTACCTGGCAGAAAGATTTAAGCCGTTTACCATCTGGCAGCAAGATTTAACCCTTTTTTTCACGTGGCAGTAAGATTTAACCCTTTTTCCAACTGGCAGCAAGATTTAACTCCTTTTTACCACCTGGCAGCAAGATTTAACCCTTTTACCACCTAGCAGCAAGATTTAACCCCTTTTTTCCACCTGGCAGCAAGATTTAACCCTTTTTTTTCACCTGGCAGCAAGATTTAACCTGTTTACCACCTTGCAGCAAGATTTAAGCCGTTTACCACCTGGCAGCAAGATTTAACCCTTCTCCCACCTGGCAGCAGGATTTAACCCTTTACTACCTGGCAGCAAGATTTAAGCCGTTTACCACCTGGCAGCAAGATTTAACCTGTTTACCACCTGGCAGCAAGATTTAACCCTTTTACCACCAGGCAGCAAGAATTAATACTTTTTTTTCCAGCTGGCAGCAAGATGTAACTGCCTTTTTACACCTGACAGCAATATTTAACCCGTTTACCACCTGGCAGCAAGATTTAACCCACTTTCCGCCTGGCAGTAAGATTTAATCCTTTTTTTTCCACCTGGCAGCAAGATTTAACCCTTTTTTCTACATGGCAGCAAAATTTAAGTCGTTTACCAACTGGCAGCAAGATTTAGCCCATTTTTCTAGCTGGCAGCTAAATTTAACCCGTTTACCAACTGGCAGCAAGATTTAACCCTTTTACCACCTGGCAGCAAGATTTAACCCTTTTACTACCTGGCAGCAAGATGTAACCCTTTTTTCTACCTGGCAGCAAGATTTAAGCCATTTACCACATGGCAGCAAGATTTAATCCGTTTACCACCTGGCAGCAAGATTTAACCCTTTTACCACCTGGCAGCAAAATTTAACCTGTTAACTACCTGGCAGAAAGATTTAAGCCGTTTACCATCTGGCAGCAAGATTTAACCCTTTTTTTCACGTGGCAGTAACATTTAACCCTTTTTCCAACTGGCAGCAAGATTTAACTCCTTTTTACCACCTGGCAGCAAGATTTAACCCTTTTACCACCTAGCAGCAAGATTTAACCCCTTTTTTCCACCTGGCAGTAAGATTTAACCCTTTTTTTTCACCTGGCAGCAAGATTTAACCTGTTTACCACCTTGCAGCAAGATTTAAGCCGTTTACCACCTGGCAGCAAGATTTAACCCTTCTCCCACCTGGCAGCAGGATTTAACCCTTTACTACCTGGCAGAAAGATTTAAGCCGTTTACCACCTGGCAGCAAGATTTAACCTGTTTACCACCTGGCAGCAAGATTTAACCCTTTTACCACCTGTCAGCAATATTTAACCCTTTTACTACCTGGCAGCAAGATTTAACCCTTTTACCACCTGGCAGCAAGATTTACCCCTTTTTTCTACCTGGCAGCAAGATTTAAGCCATTTACCACATGGCAGCAATATTTAATCCGTTTACCACCTGGCAGCAAGATTTAACCCTTTTACCACCTGGCAGCAAAATTTAACCTGTTAACTACCTGGCAGCAAGATTTAAGCTGTTTACCACCTGGCAGCAAGATTTAACCCGTTTACCACCTGGCAGCAAGATTTAACCCTTTTACCACCTGGCAGCAAGATTTAACCCGTTTACTACCTGGCAGCAAGATTTAACCAGTTTACCACCTGGCAGCAAGATTTATCCCTTTTACCACCTGGCAGCAAGATTTAACCCCTTTTTTCCACCTGGCAGCTAGATTTAACCCTTTTTATTACGTGGCAGCAAGATTTAGCCCTTTTACCACCTGGCAGCAAGATTTAACCCCTTTTTTCCACCTGGCAGCAAGATTTAACCCTTTTACCACCTGGCAGCAAGATTTAACCGCTTTTTTCCACCTGGCAGCAAGATTTAACCCTTTTTTAAACGTGGCAGCAAGATTTAACCGTTTTAACACCTGACAGCAAGATTTAACCCCTTTTTACCACCTGGCAGCAAGATTTAACCCTTTTACAAACTAGCAGCAAGATTTAACCCCTTTTTTCCATCTGACAGCAAGATTTAACCATTTTTTTCACCTGGCAGCAAGATTTAACCCTTTTACCACATGGCAGCAAGACTTATCCCCTTTTTTCCACATGGCAGCAAGATTTAACCCGATTACCACCTTGCAGCAAGATTTAACCCTTTTCCCACCTGGCAGCAGGATTTAACCCTTTTACCACCTGGCAGCAAAATTTAACCTGTTAACTACCTGGCAGAAAGATTTAAGCCGTTTACCATCTGGCAGCAAGATTTAACCCTTTTTTTCACGTGGCAGTAACATTTAACCCTTTTTCCAACTGGCAGCAAGATTTAACTCCTTTTTACCACCTGGCAGCAAGATTTAACCCTTTTACCACCTAGCAGCAAGATTTAACCCCTTTTTTCCACCTGGCAGTAAGATTTAACCCTTTTTTTTCACCTGGCAGCAAGATTTAACCTGTTTACCACCTTGCAGCAAGATTTAAGCCGTTTACCACCTGGCAGCAAGATTTAACCCTTCTCCCACCTGGCAGCAGGATTTAACCCTTTACTACCTGGCAGAAAGATTTAAGCCGTTTACCACCTGGCAGCAAGATTTAACCTGTTTACCACCTGGCAGCAAGATTTAACCCTTTTACCACCTGTCAGCAATATTTAACCCTTTTACTACCTGGCAGCAAGATTTAACCCTTTTACCACCTGGCAGCAAGATTTACCCCTTTTTTCTACCTGGCAGCAAGATTTAAGCCATTTACCACATGGCAGCAATATTTAATCCGTTTACCACCTGGCAGCAAGATTTAACCCTTTTACCACCTGGCAGCAAAATTTAACCTGTTAACTACCTGGCAGAAAGATTTAAGCCGTTTACCATCTGGCAGCAAGATTTAACCCTTTTTTTCACGTGGCAGTAAGATTTAACCCTTTTTCCAACTGGCAGCAAGATTTAACTCCTTTTTACCACCTGGCAGCAAGATTTAACCCTTTTACCACCTAGCAGCAAGATTTAACCCCTTTTTTCCACCTGGCAGCAAGATTTAACCCTTTTTTTTCACCTGGCAGCAAGATTTAACCTGTTTACCACCTTGCAGCAAGATTTAAGCCGTTTACCACCTGGCAGCAAGATTTAACCCTTCTCCCACCTGGCAGCAGGATTTAACCCTTTACTACCTGGCAGCAAGATTTAAGCCGTTTACCACCTGGCAGCAAGATTTAACCTGTTTACCACCTGGCAGCAAGATTTAACCCTTTTACCACCAGGCAGCAAGAATTAATACTTTTTTTTCCAGCTGGCAGCAAGATGTAACTGCCTTTTTACACCTGACAGCAATATTTAACCCGTTTACCACCTGGCAGCAAGATTTAACCCACTTTCCGCCTGGCAGTAAGATTTAATCCTTTTTTTTCCACCTGGCAGCAAGATTTAACCCTTTTTTCTACATGGCGGCAAAATTTAAGTCGTTTACCAACTGGCAGCAAGATTTAGCCCATTTTTCTAGCTGGCAGCTAAATTTAACCCGTTTACCAACTGGCAGCAAGATTTAACCCTTTTACCACCTGGCAGCAAGATTTAACCCTTTTACTACCTGGCAGCAAGATGTAACCCTTTTTTCTACCTGGCAGCAAGATTTAAGCCATTTACCACATGGCAGCAAGATTTAATCCGTTTACCACCTGGCAGCAAGATTTAACCCTTTTACCACCTGGCAGCAAAATTTAACCTGTTAACTACCTGGCAGCAAGATTTAAGCTGTTTACCACCTGGCAGCAAGATTTAACCCGTTTACCACCTGGCAGCAAGATTTAACCCTTTTACCACCTGGCAGCAAGATTTAACCCGTTTACTACCTGGCAGCAAGATTTAACCAGTTTACCACCTGGCAGCAAGATTTATCCCTTTTACCACCTGGCAGCAAGATTTAACCCCTTTTTTCCACCTGGCAGCTAGATTTAACCCTTTTTATTACGTGGCAGCAAGATTTAGCCCTTTTACCACCTGGCAGCAAGATTTAACCCCTTTTTTCCACCTGGCAGCAAGATTTAACCCTTTTACCACCTGGCAGCAAGATTTAACCGCTTTTTTCCACCTGGCAGCAAGATTTAACCCTTTTTTAAACGTGGCAGCAAGATTTAACCGTTTTAACACCTGACAGCAAGATTTAACCCCTTTTTACCACCTGGCAGCAAGATTTAACCCTTTTACAAACTAGCAGCAAGATTTAACCCCTTTTTTCCATCTGACAGCAAGATTTAACCATTTTTTTCACCTGGCAGCAAGATTTAACCCTTTTACCACATGGCAGCAAGACTTATCCCCTTTTTTCCACATGGCAGCAAGATTTAACCCGATTACCACCTTGCAGCAAGATTTAACCCTTTTCCCACCTGGCAGCAGGATTTAACCCTTTACTACCTGGCAGCAAGATTTAAGCCGTTTACCACCTGGCAGCAAGATTTAACCTGTTTACCACCTGGCAGCAAGATTTAACCCTTTTACCATCTGTCAGCAATATTTAACCCTTTTACTACCTGGCAGCAAGATTTAACCCTTTTACCACCTGGCAGCAAGATTTACCCCTTTTTTTTACCTGGCAGCAAGATTTAAGCCATTTACCACATGGCAGCAATATTTAATCCGTTTACCACCTGGCAGCAAGATTTAACCCTTTTACCACCTGGCAGCAAAATTTAACCTGTTAACTACCTGGCAGAAAGATTTAAGCCGTTTACCATCTGGCAGCAAGATTTAACCCTTTTTTTCACGTGGCAGTAACATTTAACCCTTTTTCCAACTGGCAGCAAGATTTAACTCCTTTTTACCACCTGGCAGCAAGATTTAACCCTTTTACCACCTAGCAGCAAGATTTAACCCCTTTTTTCCACCTGGCAGCAAGATTTAACCCTTTTTTTTCACCTGGCAGCAAGATTTAACCTGTTTACCACCTTGCAGCAAGATTTAAGCCGTTTACCACCTGGCAGCAAGATTTAACCCTTCTCCCACCTGGCAGCAGGATTTAACCCTTTACTACCTGGCAGAAAGATTTAAGCCGTTTACCACCTGGCAGCAAGATTTAACCTGTTTACCACCTGGCAGCAAGATTTAACCCTTTTACCACCTGTCAGCAATATTTAACCCTTTTACTACCTGGCAGCAAGATTTAACCCTTTTACCACCTGGCAGCAAGATTTACCCCTTTTTTCTACCTGGCAGCAAGATTTAAGCCATTTACCACATGGCAGCAATATTTAATCCGTTTACCACCTGGCAGCAAGATTTAACCCTTTTACCACCTGGCAGCAAAATTTAACCTGTTAACTACCTGGCAGAAAGATTTAAGCCGTTTACCATCTGGCAGCAAGATTTAACCCTTTTTTTCACGTGGCAGTAAGATTTAACCCTTTTTCCAACTGGCAGCAAGATTTAACTCCTTTTTACCACCTGGCAGCAAGATTTAACCCTTTTACCACCTAGCAGCAAGATTTAACCCCTTTTTTCCACCTGGCAGCAAGATTTAACCCTTTTTTTTCACCTGGCAGCAAGATTTAACCTGTTTACCACCTTGCAGCAAGATTTAAGCCGTTTACCACCTGGCAGCAAGATTTAACCCTTCTCCCACCTGGCAGCAGGATTTAACCCTTTACTACCTGGCAGCAAGATTTAAGCCGTTTACCACCTGGCAGCAAGATTTAACCTGTTTACCACCTGGCAGCAAGATTTAACCCTTTTACCACCAGGCAGCAAGAATTAATACTTTTTTTTCCAGCTGGCAGCAAGATGTAACTGCCTTTTTACACCTGACAGCAATATTTAACCCGTTTACCACCTGGCAGCAAGATTTAACCCACTTTCCGCCTGGCAGTAAGATTTAATCCTTTTTTTTCCACCTGGCAGCAAGATTTAACCCTTTTTTCTACATGGCGGCAAAATTTAAGTCGTTTACCAACTGGCAGCAAGATTTAGCCCATTTTTCTAGCTGGCAGCTAAATTTAACCCGTTTACCAACTGGCAGCAAGATTTAACCCTTTTACCACCTGGCAGCAAGATTTAACCCTTTTACTACCTGGCAGCAAGATGTAACCCTTTTTTCTACCTGGCAGCAAGATTTAAGCCATTTACCACATGGCAGCAAGATTTAATCCGTTTACCACCTGGCAGCAAGATTTAACCCTTTTACCACCTGGCAGCAAAATTTAACCTGTTAACTACCTGGCAGCAAGATTTAAGCTGTTTACCACCTGGCAGCAAGATTTAACCCGTTTACCACCTGGCAGCAAGATTTAACCCTTTTACCACCTGGCAGCAAGATTTAACCCGTTTACTACCTGGCAGCAAGATTTAACCAGTTTACCACCTGGCAGCAAGATTTATCCCTTTTACCACCTGGCAGCAAGATTTAACCCCTTTTTTCCACCTGGCAGCTAGATTTAACCCTTTTTATTACGTGGCAGCAAGATTTAGCCCTTTTACCACCTGGCAGCAAGATTTAACCCCTTTTTTCCACCTGGCAGCAAGATTTAACCCTTTTACCACCTGGCAGCAAGATTTAACCGCTTTTTTCCACCTGGCAGCAAGATTTAACCCTTTTTTAAACGTGGCAGCAAGATTTAACCGTTTTAACACCTGACAGCAAGATTTAACCCCTTTTTACCACCTGGCAGCAAGATTTAACCCTTTTACAAACTAGCAGCAAGATTTAACCCCTTTTTTCCATCTGACAGCAAGATTTAACCATTTTTTTCACCTGGCAGCAAGATTTAACCCTTTTACCACATGGCAGCAAGACTTATCCCCTTTTTTCCACATGGCAGCAAGATTTAACCCGATTACCACCTTGCAGCAAGATTTAACCCTTTTCCCACCTGGCAGCAGGATTTAACCCTTTACTACCTGGCAGCAAGATTTAAGCCGTTTACCACCTGGCAGCAAGATTTAACCTGTTTACCACCTGGCAGCAAGATTTAACCCTTTTACCATCTGTCAGCAATATTTAACCCTTTTACTACCTGGCAGCAAGATTTAACCCTTTTACCACCTGGCAGCAAGATTTACCCCTTTTTTTTACCTGGCAGCAAGATTTAAGCCATTTACCACATGGCAGCAATATTTAATCCGTTTACCACCTGGCAGCAAGATTTAACCCTTTTACCACCTGGCAGCAAAATTTAACCTGTTAACTACCTGGCAGAAAGATTTAAGCCGTTTACCATCTGGCAGCAAGATTTAACCCTTTTTTTCACGTGGCAGTAACATTTAACCCTTTTTCCAACTGGCAGCAAGATTTAACTCCTTTTTACCACCTGGCAGCAAGATTTAACCCTTTTACCACCTAGCAGCAAGATTTAACCCCTTTTTTCCACCTGGCAGCAAGATTTAACCCTTTTTTTTCACCTGGCAGCAAGATTTAACCTGTTTACCACCTTGCAGCAAGATTTAAGCCGTTTACCACCTGGCAGCAAGATTTAACCCTTCTCCCACCTGGCAGCAGGATTTAACCCTTTACTACCTGGCAGCAAGATTTAAGCCGTTTACCACCTGGCAGCAAGATTTAACCTGTTTACCACCTGGCAGCAAGATTTAACCCTTTTACCACCAGGCAGCAAGAATTAATACTTTTTTTTCCAGCTGGCAGCAAGATGTAACTGCCTTTTTACACCTGACAGCAATATTTAACCCGTTTACCACCTGGCAGCAAGATTTAACCCACTTTCCGCCTGGCAGTAAGATTTAATCCTTTTTTTTCCACCTGGCAGCAAGATTTAACCCTTTTTTCTACATGGCGGCAAAATTTAAGTCGTTTACCAACTGGCAGCAAGATTTAGCCCATTTTTCTAGCTGGCAGCTAAATTTAACCCGTTTACCAACTGGCAGCAAGATTTAACCCTTTTACCACCTGGCAGCAAGATTTAACCCTTTTACTACCTGGCAGCAAGATGTAACCCTTTTTTCTACCTGGCAGCAAGATTTAAGCCATTTACCACATGGCAGCAAGATTTAATCCGTTTACCACCTGGCAGCAAGATTTAACCCTTTTACCACCTGGCAGCAAAATTTAACCTGTTAACTACCTGGCAGCAAGATTTAAGCTGTTTACCACCTGGCAGCAAGATTTAACCCGTTTACCACCTGGCAGCAAGATTTAACCCTTTTACCACCTGGCAGCAAGATTTAACCCGTTTACTACCTGGCAGCAAGATTTAACCAGTTTACCACCTGGCAGCAAGATTTATCCCTTTTACCACCTGGCAGCAAGATTTAACCCCTTTTTTCCACCTGGCAGCTAGATTTAACCCTTTTTATTACGTGGCAGCAAGATTTAGCCCTTTTACCACCTGGCAGCAAGATTTAACCCCTTTTTTCCACCTGGCAGCAAGATTTAACCCGTTTACCACCTGGCAGCAAGATTTAACCCTTTTACCACCTGGCAGCAAGATTTAACCCGTTTACTACCTGGCAGCAAGATTTAACCAGTTTACCACCTGGCAGCAAGATTTATCCCTTTTACCACCTGGCAGCAAGATTTAACCCCTTTTTTCCACCTGGCAGCTAGATTTAACCCTTTTTATTACGTGGCAGCAAGATTTAGCCCTTTTACCACCTGGCAGCAAGATTTAACCCCTTTTTTCCACCTGGCAGCAAGATTTAACCCTTTTACCACCTGGCAGCAAGATTTAACCGCTTTTTTCCACCTGGCAGCAAGATTTAACCCTTTTTTAAACGTGGCAGCAAGATTTAACCGTTTTAACACCTGACAGCAAGATTTAACCCCTTTTTACCACCTGGCAGCAAGATTTAACCCTTTTACAAACTAGCAGCAAGATTTAACCCCTTTTTTCCATCTGACAGCAAGATTTAACCATTTTTTTCACCTGGCAGCAAGATTTAACCCTTTTACCACATGGCAGCAAGACTTATCCCCTTTTTTCCACATGGCAGCAAGATTTAACCCGATTACCACCTTGCAGCAAGATTTAACCCTTTTCCCACCTGGCAGCAGGATTTAACCCTTTACTACCTGGCAGCAAGATTTAAGCCGTTTACCACCTGGCAGCAAGATTTAACCTGTTTACCACCTGGCAGCAAGATTTAACCCTTTTACCATCTGTCAGCAATATTTAACCCTTTTACTACCTGGCAGCAAGATTTAACCCTTTTACCACCTGGCAGCAAGATTTACCCCTTTTTTTTACCTGGCAGCAAGATTTAAGCCATTTACCACATGGCAGCAATATTTAATCCGTTTACCACCTGGCAGCAAGATTTAACCCTTTTACCACCTGGCAGCAAAATTTAACCTGTTAACTACCTGGCAGAAAGATTTAAGCCGTTTACCATCTGGCAGCAAGATTTAACCCTTTTTTTCACGTGGCAGTAAGATTTAACCCTTTTTCCAACTGGCAGCAAGATTTAACTCCTTTTTACCACCTGGCAGCAAGATTTAACCCTTTTACCACCTAGCAGCAAGATTTAACCCCTTTTTTCCACCTGGCAGCAAGATTTAACCCTTTTTTTTCACCTGGCAGCAAGATTTAACCTGTTTACCACCTTGCAGCAAGATTTAAGCCGTTTACCACCTGGCAGCAAGATTTAACCCTTCTCCCACCTGGCAGCAGGATTTAACCCTTTACTACCTGGCAGCAAGATTTAAGCCGTTTACCACCTGGCAGCAAGATTTAACCTGTTTACCACCTGGCAGCAAGATTTAACCCTTTTACCACCAGGCAGCAAGAATTAATACTTTTTTTTCCAGCTGGCAGCAAGATGTAACTGCCTTTTTACACCTGACAGCAATATTTAACCCGTTTACCACCTGGCAGCAAGATTTAACCCACTTTCCGCCTGGCAGTAAGATTTAATCCTTTTTTTTCCACCTGGCAGCAAGATTTAACCCTTTTTTCTACATGGCGGCAAAATTTAAGTCGTTTACCAACTGGCAGCAAGATTTAGCCCATTTTTCTAGCTGGCAGCTAAATTTAACCCGTTTACCAACTGGCAGCAAGATTTAACCCTTTTACCACCTGGCAGCAAGATTTAACCCTTTTACTACCTGGCAGCAAGATGTAACCCTTTTTTCTACCTGGCAGCAAGATTTAAGCCATTTACCACATGGCAGCAAGATTTAATCCGTTTACCACCTGGCAGCAAGATTTAACCCTTTTACCACCTGGCAGCAAAATTTAACCTGTTAACTACCTGGCAGCAAGATTTAAGCTGTTTACCACCTGGCAGCAAGATTTAACCCGTTTACCACCTGGCAGCAAGATTTAACCCTTTTACCACCTGGCAGCAAGATTTAACCCGTTTACTACCTGGCAGCAAGATTTAACCAGTTTACCACCTGGCAGCAAGATTTATCCCTTTTACCACCTGGCAGCAAGATTTAACCCCTTTTTTCCACCTGGCAGCTAGATTTAACCCTTTTTATTACGTGGCAGCAAGATTTAGCCCTTTTACCACCTGGCAGCAAGATTTAACCCCTTTTTTCCACCTGGCAGCAAGATTTAACCCTTTTACCACCTGGCAGCAAGATTTAACCGCTTTTTTCCACCTGGCAGCAAGATTTAACCCTTTTTTAAACGTGGCAGCAAGATTTAACCGTTTTAACACCTGACAGCAAGATTTAACCCCTTTTTACCACCTGGCAGCAAGATTTAACCCTTTTACAAACTAGCAGCAAGATTTAACCCCTTTTTTCCATCTGACAGCAAGATTTAACCATTTTTTTCACCTGGCAGCAAGATTTAACCCTTTTACCACATGGCAGCAAGACTTATCCCCTTTTTTCCACATGGCAGCAAGATTTAACCCGATTACCACCTTGCAGCAAGATTTAACCCTTTTCCCACCTGGCAGCAGGATTTAACCCTTTACTACCTGGCAGCAAGATTTAAGCCGTTTACCACCTGGCAGCAAGATTTAACCTGTTTACCACCTGGCAGCAAGATTTAACCCTTTTACCATCTGTCAGCAATATTTAACCCTTTTACTACCTGGCAGCAAGATTTAACCCTTTTACCACCTGGCAGCAAGATTTACCCCTTTTTTTTACCTGGCAGCAAGATTTAAGCCATTTACCACATGGCAGCAATATTTAATCCGTTTACCACCTGGCAGCAAGATTTAACCCTTTTACCACCTGGCAGCAAAATTTAACCTGTTAACTACCTGGCAGAAAGATTTAAGCCGTTTACCATCTGGCAGCAAGATTTAACCCTTTTTTTCACGTGGCAGTAACATTTAACCCTTTTTCCAACTGGCAGCAAGATTTAACTCCTTTTTACCACCTGGCAGCAAGATTTAACCCTTTTACCACCTAGCAGCAAGATTTAACCCCTTTTTTCCACCTGGCAGCAAGATTTAACCCTTTTTTTTCACCTGGCAGCAAGATTTAACCTGTTTACCACCTTGCAGCAAGATTTAAGCCGTTTACCACCTGGCAGCAAGATTTAACCCTTCTCCCACCTGGCAGCAGGATTTAACCCTTTACTACCTGGCAGCAAGATTTAAGCCGTTTACCACCTGGCAGCAAGATTTAACCTGTTTACCACCTGGCAGCAAGATTTAACCCTTTTACCACCAGGCAGCAAGAATTAATACTTTTTTTTCCAGCTGGCAGCAAGATGTAACTGCCTTTTTACACCTGACAGCAATATTTAACCCGTTTACCACCTGGCAGCAAGATTTAACCCACTTTCCGCCTGGCAGTAAGATTTAATCCTTTTTTTTCCACCTGGCAGCAAGATTTAACCCTTTTTTCTACATGGCGGCAAAATTTAAGTCGTTTACCAACTGGCAGCAAGATTTAGCCCATTTTTCTAGCTGGCAGCTAAATTTAACCCGTTTACCAACTGGCAGCAAGATTTAACCCTTTTACCACCTGGCAGCAAGATTTAACCCTTTTACTACCTGGCAGCAAGATGTAACCCTTTTTTCTACCTGGCAGCAAGATTTAAGCCATTTACCACATGGCAGCAAGATTTAATCCGTTTACCACCTGGCAGCAAGATTTAACCCTTTTACCACCTGGCAGCAAAATTTAACCTGTTAACTACCTGGCAGCAAGATTTAAGCTGTTTACCACCTGGCAGCAAGATTTAACCCGTTTACCACCTGGCAGCAAGATTTAACCCTTTTACCACCTGGCAGCAAGATTTAACCCGTTTACTACCTGGCAGCAAGATTTAACCAGTTTACCACCTGGCAGCAAGATTTATCCCTTTTACCACCTGGCAGCAAGATTTAACCCCTTTTTTCCACCTGGCAGCTAGATTTAACCCTTTTTATTACGTGGCAGCAAGATTTAGCCCTTTTACCACCTGGCAGCAAGATTTAACCCCTTTTTTCCACCTGGCAGCAAGATTTAACCCGTTTACCACCTGGCAGCAAGATTTAACCCTTTTACCACCTGGCAGCAAGATTTAACCCGTTTACTACCTGGCAGCAAGATTTAACCAGTTTACCACCTGGCAGCAAGATTTATCCCTTTTACCACCTGGCAGCAAGATTTAACCCCTTTTTTCCACCTGGCAGCTAGATTTAACCCTTTTTATTACGTGGCAGCAAGATTTAGCCCTTTTACCACCTGGCAGCAAGATTTAACCCCTTTTTTCCACCTGGCAGCAAGATTTAACCCTTTTACCACCTGGCAGCAAGATTTAACCGCTTTTTTCCACCTGGCAGCAAGATTTAACCCTTTTTTAAACGTGGCAGCAAGATTTAACCGTTTTAACACCTGACAGCAAGATTTAACCCCTTTTTACCACCTGGCAGCAAGATTTAACCCTTTTACAAACTAGCAGCAAGATTTAACCCCTTTTTTCCATCTGACAGCAAGATTTAACCATTTTTTTCACCTGGCAGCAAGATTTAACCCTTTTACCACATGGCAGCAAGACTTATCCCCTTTTTTCCACATGGCAGCAAGATTTAACCCGATTACCACCTTGCAGCAAGATTTAACCCTTTTCCCACCTGGCAGCAGGATTTAACCCTTTACTACCTGGCAGCAAGATTTAAGCCGTTTACCACCTGGCAGCAAGATTTAACCTGTTTACCACCTGGCAGCAAGATTTAACCCTTTTACCATCTGTCAGCAATATTTAACCCTTTTACTACCTGGCAGCAAGATTTAACCCTTTTACCACCTGGCAGCAAGATTTACCCCTTTTTTTTACCTGGCAGCAAGATTTAAGCCATTTACCACATGGCAGCAATATTTAATCCGTTTACCACCTGGCAGCAAGATTTAACCCTTTTACCACCTGGCAGCAAAATTTAACCTGTTAACTACCTGGCAGAAAGATTTAAGCCGTTTACCATCTGGCAGCAAGATTTAACCCTTTTTTTCACGTGGCAGTAAGATTTAACCCTTTTTCCAACTGGCAGCAAGATTTAACTCCTTTTTACCACCTGGCAGCAAGATTTAACCCTTTTACCACCTAGCAGCAAGATTTAACCCCTTTTTTCCACCTGGCAGCAAGATTTAACCCTTTTTTTTCACCTGGCAGCAAGATTTAACCTGTTTACCACCTTGCAGCAAGATTTAAGCCGTTTACCACCTGGCAGCAAGATTTAACCCTTCTCCCACCTGGCAGCAGGATTTAACCCTTTACTACCTGGCAGCAAGATTTAAGCCGTTTACCACCTGGCAGCAAGATTTAACCTGTTTACCACCTGGCAGCAAGATTTAACCCTTTTACCACCAGGCAGCAAGAATTAATACTTTTTTTTCCAGCTGGCAGCAAGATGTAACTGCCTTTTTACACCTGACAGCAATATTTAACCCGTTTACCACCTGGCAGCAAGATTTAACCCACTTTCCGCCTGGCAGTAAGATTTAATCCTTTTTTTTCCACCTGGCAGCAAGATTTAACCCTTTTTTCTACATGGCGGCAAAATTTAAGTCGTTTACCAACTGGCAGCAAGATTTAGCCCATTTTTCTAGCTGGCAGCTAAATTTAACCCGTTTACCAACTGGCAGCAAGATTTAACCCTTTTACCACCTGGCAGCAAGATTTAACCCTTTTACTACCTGGCAGCAAGATGTAACCCTTTTTTCTACCTGGCAGCAAGATTTAAGCCATTTACCACATGGCAGCAAGATTTAATCCGTTTACCACCTGGCAGCAAGATTTAACCCTTTTACCACCTGGCAGCAAAATTTAACCTGTTAACTACCTGGCAGCAAGATTTAAGCTGTTTACCACCTGGCAGCAAGATTTAACCCGTTTACCACCTGGCAGCAAGATTTAACCCTTTTACCACCTGGCAGCAAGATTTAACCCGTTTACTACCTGGCAGCAAGATTTAACCAGTTTACCACCTGGCAGCAAGATTTATCCCTTTTACCACCTGGCAGCAAGATTTAACCCCTTTTTTCCACCTGGCAGCTAGATTTAACCCTTTTTATTACGTGGCAGCAAGATTTAGCCCTTTTACCACCTGGCAGCAAGATTTAACCCCTTTTTTCCACCTGGCAGCAAGATTTAACCCTTTTACCACCTGGCAGCAAGATTTAACCGCTTTTTTCCACCTGGCAGCAAGATTTAACCCTTTTTTAAACGTGGCAGCAAGATTTAACCGTTTTAACACCTGACAGCAAGATTTAACCCCTTTTTACCACCTGGCAGCAAGATTTAACCCTTTTACAAACTAGCAGCAAGATTTAACCCCTTTTTTCCATCTGACAGCAAGATTTAACCATTTTTTTCACCTGGCAGCAAGATTTAACCCTTTTACCACATGGCAGCAAGACTTATCCCCTTTTTTCCACATGGCAGCAAGATTTAACCCGATTACCACCTTGCAGCAAGATTTAACCCTTTTCCCACCTGGCAGCAGGATTTAACCCTTTACTACCTGGCAGCAAGATTTAAGCCGTTTACCACCTGGCAGCAAGATTTAACCTGTTTACCACCTGGCAGCAAGATTTAACCCTTTTACCATCTGTCAGCAATATTTAACCCTTTTACTACCTGGCAGCAAGATTTAACCCTTTTACCACCTGGCAGCAAGATTTACCCCTTTTTTTTACCTGGCAGCAAGATTTAAGCCATTTACCACATGGCAGCAATATTTAATCCGTTTACCACCTGGCAGCAAGATTTAACCCTTTTACCACCTGGCAGCAAAATTTAACCTGTTAACTACCTGGCAGAAAGATTTAAGCCGTTTACCATCTGGCAGCAAGATTTAACCCTTTTTTTCACGTGGCAGTAACATTTAACCCTTTTTCCAACTGGCAGCAAGATTTAACTCCTTTTTACCACCTGGCAGCAAGATTTAACCCTTTTACCACCTAGCAGCAAGATTTAACCCCTTTTTTCCACCTGGCAGTAAGATTTAACCCTTTTTTTTCACCTGGCAGCAAGATTTAACCTGTTTACCACCTTGCAGCAAGATTTAAGCCGTTTACCACCTGGCAGCAAGATTTAACCCTTCTCCCACCTGGCAGCAGGATTTAACCCTTTACTACCTGGCAGAAAGATTTAAGCCGTTTACCACCTGGCAGCAAGATTTAACCTGTTTACCACCTGGCAGCAAGATTTAACCCTTTTACCACCTGTCAGCAATATTTAACCCTTTTACTACCTGGCAGCAAGATTTAACCCTTTTACCACCTGGCAGCAAGATTTACCCCTTTTTTCTACCTGGCAGCAAGATTTAAGCCATTTACCACATGGCAGCAATATTTAATCCGTTTACCACCTGGCAGCAAGATTTAACCCTTTTACCACCTGGCAGCAAAATTTAACCTGTTAACTACCTGGCAGAAAGATTTAAGCCGTTTACCATCTGGCAGCAAGATTTAACCCTTTTTTTCACGTGGCAGTAAGATTTAACCCTTTTTCCAACTGGCAGCAAGATTTAACTCCTTTTTACCACCTGGCAGCAAGATTTAACCCTTTTACCACCTAGCAGCAAGATTTAACCCCTTTTTTCCACCTGGCAGCAAGATTTAACCCTTTTTTTTCACCTGGCAGCAAGATTTAACCTGTTTACCACCTTGCAGCAAGATTTAAGCCGTTTACCACCTGGCAGCAAGATTTAACCCTTCTCCCACCTGGCAGCAGGATTTAACCCTTTACTACCTGGCAGCAAGATTTAAGCCGTTTACCACCTGGCAGCAAGATTTAACCTGTTTACCACCTGGCAGCAAGATTTAACCCTTTTACCACCAGGCAGCAAGAATTAATACTTTTTTTTCCAGCTGGCAGCAAGATGTAACTGCCTTTTTACACCTGACAGCAATATTTAACCCGTTTACCACCTGGCAGCAAGATTTAACCCACTTTCCGCCTGGCAGTAAGATTTAATCCTTTTTTTTCCACCTGGCAGCAAGATTTAACCCTTTTTTCTACATGGCGGCAAAATTTAAGTCGTTTACCAACTGGCAGCAAGATTTAGCCCATTTTTCTAGCTGGCAGCTAAATTTAACCCGTTTACCAACTGGCAGCAAGATTTAACCCATTTACCACCTGGCAGCAAGATTTAACCCTTTTACTACCTGGCAGCAAGATGTAACCCTTTTTTCTACCTGGCAGCAAGATTTAAGCCATTTACCACATGGCAGCAAGATTTAATCCGTTTACCACCTGGCAGCAAGATTTAACCCTTTTACCACCTGGCAGCAAAATTTAACCTGTTAACTACCTGGCAGCAAGATTTAAGCTGTTTACCACCTGGCAGCAAGATTTAACCCGTTTACCACCTGGCAGCAAGATTTAACCCTTTTACCACCTGGCAGCAAGATTTAACCCGTTTACTACCTGGCAGCAAGATTTAACCAGTTTACCACCTGGCAGCAAGATTTATCCCTTTTACCACCTGGCAGCAAGATTTAACCCCTTTTTTCCACCTGGCAGCTAGATTTAACCCTTTTTATTACGTGGCAGCAAGATTTAGCCCTTTTACCACCTGGCAGCAAGATTTAACCCCTTTTTTCCACCTGGCAGCAAGATTTAACCCGTTTACCACCTGGCAGCAAGATTTAACCCTTTTACCACCTGGCAGCAAGATTTAACCCGTTTACTACCTGGCAGCAAGATTTAACCAGTTTACCACCTGGCAGCAAGATTTATCCCTTTTACCACCTGGCAGCAAGATTTAACCCCTTTTTTCCACCTGGCAGCTAGATTTAACCCTTTTTATTACGTGGCAGCAAGATTTATCCCTTTTACCACCTGGCAGCAAGATTTAACCCCTTTTTTCCACCTGGCAGCTAGATTTAACCCTTTTTATTACGTGGCAGCAAGATTTAGCCCTTTTACCACCTGGCAGCAAGATTTAACCCCTTTTTTCCACCTGGCAGCAAGATTTAACCCTTTTACCACCTGGCAGCAAGATTTAACCGCTTTTTTCCACCTGGCAGCAAGATTTAACCCTTTTTTAAACGTGGCAGCAAGATTTAACCGTTTTAACACCTGACAGCAAGATTTAACCCCTTTTTACCACCTGGCAGCAAGATTTAACCCTTTTACAAACTAGCAGCAAGATTTAACCCCTTTTTTCCATCTGACAGCAAGATTTAACCATTTTTTTCACCTGGCAGCAAGATTTAACCCTTTTACCACATGGCAGCAAGACTTATCCCCTTTTTTCCACATGGCAGCAAGATTTAACCCGATTACCACCTTGCAGCAAGATTTAACCCTTTTCCCACCTGGCAGCAGGATTTAACCCTTTACTACCTGGCAGCAAGATTTAAGCCGTTTACCACCTGGCAGCAAGATTTAACCTGTTTACCACCTGGCAGCAAGATTTAACCCTTTTACCATCTGTCAGCAATATTTAACCCTTTTACTACCTGGCAGCAAGATTTAACCCTTTTACCACCTGGCAGCAAGATTTACCCCTTTTTTTTACCTGGCAGCAAGATTTAAGCCATTTACCACATGGCAGCAATATTTAATCCGTTTACCACCTGGCAGCAAGATTTAACCCTTTTACCACCTGGCAGCAAAATTTAACCTGTTAACTACCTGGCAGAAAGATTTAAGCCGTTTACCATCTGGCAGCAAGATTTAACCCTTTTTTTCACGTGGCAGTAACATTTAACCCTTTTTCCAACTGGCAGCAAGATTTAACTCCTTTTTACCACCTGGCAGCAAGATTTAACCCTTTTACCACCTAGCAGCAAGATTTAACCCCTTTTTTCCACCTGGCAGCAAGATTTAACCCTTTTTTTTCACCTGGCAGCAAGATTTAACCTGTTTACCACCTTGCAGCAAGATTTAAGCCGTTTACCACCTGGCAGCAAGATTTAACCCTTCTCCCACCTGGCAGCAGGATTTAACCCTTTACTACCTGGCAGCAAGATTTAAGCCGTTTACCACCTGGCAGCAAGATTTAACCTGTTTACCACCTGGCAGCAAGATTTAACCCTTTTACCACCAGGCAGCAAGAATTAATACTTTTTTTTCCAGCTGGCAGCAAGATGTAACTGCCTTTTTACACCTGACAGCAATATTTAACCCGTTTACCACCTGGCAGCAAGATTTAACCCACTTTCCGCCTGGCAGTAAGATTTAATCCTTTTTTTTCCACCTGGCAGCAAGATTTAACCCTTTTTTCTACATGGCGGCAAAATTTAAGTCGTTTACCAACTGGCAGCAAGATTTAGCCCATTTTTCTAGCTGGCAGCTAAATTTAACCCGTTTACCAACTGGCAGCAAGATTTAACCCTTTTACCACCTGGCAGCAAGATTTAACCCTTTTACTACCTGGCAGCAAGATGTAACCCTTTTTTCTACCTGGCAGCAAGATTTAAGCCATTTACCACATGGCAGCAAGATTTAATCCGTTTACCACCTGGCAGCAAGATTTAACCCTTTTACCACCTGGCAGCAAAATTTAACCTGTTAACTACCTGGCAGCAAGATTTAAGCTGTTTACCACCTGGCAGCAAGATTTAACCCGTTTACCACCTGGCAGCAAGATTTAACCCTTTTACCACCTGGCAGCAAGATTTAACCCGTTTACTACCTGGCAGCAAGATTTAACCAGTTTACCACCTGGCAGCAAGATTTATCCCTTTTACCACCTGGCAGCAAGATTTAACCCCTTTTTTCCACCTGGCAGCTAGATTTAACCCTTTTTATTACGTGGCAGCAAGATTTAGCCCTTTTACCACCTGGCAGCAAGATTTAACCCCTTTTTTCCACCTGGCAGCAAGATTTAACCCGTTTACCACCTGGCAGCAAGATTTAACCCCTTTTTTCCACCTGGCAGCTAGATTTAACCCTTTTTATTACGTGGCAGCAAGATTTAGCCCTTTTACCACCTGGCAGCAAGATTTAACCCCTTTTTTCCACCTGGCAGCAAGATTTAACCCTTTTACCACCTGGCAGCAAGATTTAACCGCTTTTTTCCACCTGGCAGCAAGATTTAACCCTTTTTTAAACGTGGCAGCAAGATTTAACCGTTTTAACACCTGACAGCAAGATTTAACCCCTTTTTACCACCTGGCAGCAAGATTTAACCCTTTTACAAACTAGCAGCAAGATTTAACCCCTTTTTTCCACCTGGCAGCAAGATTTAACCCTTTTTTTTCACCTGGCAGCAAGATTTAACCTGTTTACCACCTTGCAGCAAGATTTAAGCCGTTTACCACCTGGCAGCAAGATTTAACCCTTCTCCCACCTGGCAGCAGGATTTAACCCTTTACTACCTGGCAGCAAGATTTAAGCCGTTTACCACCTGGCAGCAAGATTTAACCTGTTTACCACCTGGCAGCAAGATTTAACCCTTTTACCACCAGGCAGCAAGAATTAATACTTTTTTTTCCAGCTGGCAGCAAGATGTAACTGCCTTTTTACACCTGACAGCAATATTTAACCCGTTTACCACCTGGCAGCAAGATTTAACCCACTTTCCGCCTGGCAGTAAGATTTAATCCTTTTTTTTCCACCTGGCAGCAAGATTTAACCCTTTTTTCTACATGGCGGCAAAATTTAAGTCGTTTACCAACTGGCAGCAAGATTTAGCCCATTTTTCTAGCTGGCAGCTAAATTTAACCCGTTTACCAACTGGCAGCAAGATTTAACCCATTTACCACCTGGCAGCAAGATTTAACCCTTTTACTACCTGGCAGCAAGATGTAACCCTTTTTTCTACCTGGCAGCAAGATTTAAGCCATTTACCACATGGCAGCAAGATTTAATCCGTTTACCACCTGGCAGCAAGATTTAACCCTTTTACCACCTGGCAGCAAAATTTAACCTGTTAACTACCTGGCAGCAAGATTTAAGCTGTTTACCACCTGGCAGCAAGATTTAACCCGTTTACCACCTGGCAGCAAGATTTAACCCTTTTACCACCTGGCAGCAAGATTTAACCCGTTTACTACCTGGCAGCAAGATTTAACCAGTTTACCACCTGGCAGCAAGATTTATCCCTTTTACCACCTGGCAGCAAGATTTAACCCCTTTTTTCCACCTGGCAGCTAGATTTAACCCTTTTTATTACGTGGCAGCAAGATTTAGCCCTTTTACCACCTGGCAGCAAGATTTAACCCCTTTTTTCCACCTGGCAGCAAGATTTAACCCGTTTACCACCTGGCAGCAAGATTTAACCCTTTTACCACCTGGCAGCAAGATTTAACCCGTTTACTACCTGGCAGCAAGATTTAACCAGTTTACCACCTGGCAGCAAGATTTATCCCTTTTACCACCTGGCAGCAAGATTTAACCCCTTTTTTCCACCTGGCAGCTAGATTTAACCCTTTTTATTACGTGGCAGCAAGATTTATCCCTTTTACCACCTGGCAGCAAGATTTAACCCCTTTTTTCCACCTGGCAGCTAGATTTAACCCTTTTTATTACGTGGCAGCAAGATTTAGCCCTTTTACCACCTGGCAGCAAGATTTAACCCCTTTTTTCCACCTGGCAGCAAGATTTAACCCTTTTACCACCTGGCAGCAAGATTTAACCGCTTTTTTCCACCTGGCAGCAAGATTTAACCCTTTTTTAAACGTGGCAGCAAGATTTAACCGTTTTAACACCTGACAGCAAGATTTAACCCCTTTTTACCACCTGGCAGCAAGATTTAACCCTTTTACAAACTAGCAGCAAGATTTAACCCCTTTTTTCCATCTGACAGCAAGATTTAACCATTTTTTTCACCTGGCAGCAAGATTTAACCCTTTTACCACATGGCAGCAAGACTTATCCCCTTTTTTCCACATGGCAGCAAGATTTAACCCGATTACCACCTTGCAGCAAGATTTAACCCTTTTCCCACCTGGCAGCAGGATTTAACCCTTTACTACCTGGCAGCAAGATTTAAGCCGTTTACCACCTGGCAGCAAGATTTAACCTGTTTACCACCTGGCAGCAAGATTTAACCCTTTTACCATCTGTCAGCAATATTTAACCCTTTTACTACCTGGCAGCAAGATTTAACCCTTTTACCACCTGGCAGCAAGATTTACCCCTTTTTTTTACCTGGCAGCAAGATTTAAGCCATTTACCACATGGCAGCAATATTTAATCCGTTTACCACCTGGCAGCAAGATTTAACCCTTTTACCACCTGGCAGCAAAATTTAACCTGTTAACTACCTGGCAGAAAGATTTAAGCCGTTTACCATCTGGCAGCAAGATTTAACCCTTTTTTTCACGTGGCAGTAACATTTAACCCTTTTTCCAACTGGCAGCAAGATTTAACTCCTTTTTACCACCTGGCAGCAAGATTTAACCCTTTTACCACCTAGAAGCAAGATTTAACCCCTTTTTTCCACCTGGCAGCAAGATTTAACCCTTTTTTTTCACCTGGCAGCAAGATTTAACCTGTTTACCACCTTGCAGCAAGATTTAAGCCGTTTACCACCTGGCAGCAAGATTTAACCCTTCTCCCACCTGGCAGCAGGATTTAACCCTTTACTACCTGGCAGCAAGATTTAAGCCGTTTACCACCTGGCAGCAAGATTTAACCTGTTTACCACCTGGCAGCAAGATTTAACCCTTTTACCACCAGGCAGCAAGAATTAATACTTTTTTTTCCAGCTGGCAGCAAGATGTAACTGCCTTTTTACACCTGACAGCAATATTTAACCCGTTTACCACCTGGCAGCAAGATTTAACCCACTTTCCGCCTGGCAGTAAGATTTAATCCTTTTTTTTCCACCTGGCAGCAAGATTTAACCCTTTTTTCTACATGGCGGCAAAATTTAAGTCGTTTACCAACTGGCAGCAAGATTTAGCCCATTTTTCTAGCTGGCAGCTAAATTTAACCCGTTTACCAACTGGCAGCAAGATTTAACCCTTTTACCACCTGGCAGCAAGATTTAACCCTTTTACTACCTGGCAGCAAGATGTAACCCTTTTTTCTACCTGGCAGCAAGATTTAAGCCATTTACCACATGGCAGCAAGATTTAATCCGTTTACCACCTGGCAGCAAGATTTAACCCTTTTACCACCTGGCAGCAAAATTTAACCTGTTAACTACCTGGCAGCAAGATTTAAGCTGTTTACCACCTGGCAGCAAGATTTAACCCGTTTACCACCTGGCAGCAAGATTTAACCCTTTTACCACCTGGCAGCAAGATTTAACCCGTTTACTACCTGGCAGCAAGATTTAACCAGTTTACCACCTGGCAGCAAGATTTATCCCTTTTACCACCTGGCAGCAAGATTTAACCCCTTTTTTCCACCTGGCAGCTAGATTTAACCCTTTTTATTACGTGGCAGCAAGATTTAGCCCTTTTACCACCTGGCAGCAAGATTTAACCCCTTTTTTCCACCTGGCAGCAAGATTTAACCCGTTTACCACCTGGCAGCAAGATTTAACCCCTTTTTTCCACCTGGCAGCTAGATTTAACCCTTTTTATTACGTGGCAGCAAGATTTAGCCCTTTTACCACCTGGCAGCAAGATTTAACCCCTTTTTTCCACCTGGCAGCAAGATTTAACCCTTTTACCACCTGGCAGCAAGATTTAACCGCTTTTTTCCACCTGGCAGCAAGATTTAACCCTTTTTTAAACGTGGCAGCAAGATTTAACCGTTTTAACACCTGACAGCAAGATTTAACCCCTTTTTACCACCTGGCAGCAAGATTTAACCCTTTTACAAACTAGCAGCAAGATTTAACCCCTTTTTTCCATCTGACAGCAAGATTTAACCATTTTTTTCACCTGGCAGCAAGATTTAACCCTTTTACCACATGGCAGCAAGACTTATCCCCTTTTTTCCACATGGCAGCAAGATTTAACCCGATTACCACCTTGCAGCAAGATTTAACCCTTTTCCCACCTGGCAGCAGGATTTAACCCTTTACTACCTGGCAGCAAGATTTAAGCCGTTTACCACCTGGCAGCAAGATTTAACCTGTTTACCACCTGGCAGCAAGATTTAACCCTTTTACCATCTGTCAGCAATATTTTACCCTTTTACTACCTGGCAGCAAGATTTAACCCTTTTACCACCTGGCAGCAAGATTTACCCCTTTTTTTTACCTGGCAGCAAGATTTAAGCCATTTACCACATGGCAGCAATATTTAATCCGTTTACCAACTGGCAGCAAGATTTAACCCTTTTACCACCTGGCAGCAAAATTTAACCTGTTAACTACCTGGCAGAAAGATTTAAGCCGTTTACCATCTGGCAGCAAGATTTAACCCTTTTTTTCACGTGGCAGTAAGATTTAACCCTTTTTCCAACTGGCAGCAAGATTTAACTCCTTTTTACCACCTGGCAGCAAGATTTAACCCTTCTCCCACCTGGCAGCAGGATTTAACCCTTTACTACCTGGCAGCAAGATTTAAGCCGTTTACCACCTGGCAGCAAGATTTAACCTGTTTACCACCTGGCAGCAAGATTTAACCCTTTTACCACCAGGCAGCAAGAATTAATACTTTTTTTTCCAGCTGGCAGCAAGATGTAACTGCCTTTTTACACCTGACAGCAATATTTAACCCGTTTACCACCTGGCAGCAAGATTTAACCCACTTTCCGCCTGGCAGTAAGATTTAATCCTTTTTTTTCCACCTGGCAGCAAGATTTAACCCTTTTTTCTACATGGCGGCAAAATTTAAGTCGTTTACCAACTGGCAGCAAGATTTAGCCCATTTTTCTAGCTGGCAGCTAAATTTAACCCGTTTACCAACTGGCAGCAAGATTTAACCCATTTACCACCTGGCAGCAAGATTTAACCCTTTTACTACCTGGCAGCAAGATGTAACCCTTTTTTCTACCTGGCAGCAAGATTTAAGCCATTTACCACATGGCAGCAAGATTTAATCCGTTTACCACCTGGCAGCAAGATTTAACCCTTTTACCACCTGGCAGCAAAATTTAACCTGTTAACTACCTGGCAGCAAGATTTAAGCTGTTTACCACCTGGCAGCAAGATTTAACCCGTTTACCACCTGGCAGCAAGATTTAACCCTTTTACCACCTGGCAGCAAGATTTAACCCGTTTACTACCTGGCAGCAAGATTTAACCAGTTTACCACCTGGCAGCAAGATTTATCCCTTTTACCACCTGGCAGCAAGATTTAACCCCTTTTTTCCACCTGGCAGCTAGATTTAACCCTTTTTATTACGTGGCAGCAAGATTTAGCCCTTTTACCACCTGGCAGCAAGATTTAACCCCTTTTTTCCACCTGGCAGCAAGATTTAACCCGTTTACCACCTGGCAGCAAGATTTAACCCTTTTACCACCTGGCAGCAAGATTTAACCCGTTTACTACCTGGCAGCAAGATTTAACCAGTTTACCACCTGGCAGCAAGATTTATCCCTTTTACCACCTGGCAGCAAGATTTAACCCCTTTTTTCCACCTGGCAGCTAGATTTAACCCTTTTTATTACGTGGCAGCAAGATTTATCCCTTTTACCACCTGGCAGCAAGATTTAACCCCTTTTTTCCACCTGGCAGCTAGATTTAACCCTTTTTATTACGTGGCAGCAAGATTTAGCCCTTTTACCACCTGGCAGCAAGATTTAACCCCTTTTTTCCACCTGGCAGCAAGATTTAACCCTTTTACCACCTGGCAGCAAGATTTAACCGCTTTTTTCCACCTGGCAGCAAGATTTAACCCTTTTTTAAACGTGGCAGCAAGATTTAACCGTTTTAACACCTGACAGCAAGATTTAACCCCTTTTTACCACCTGGCAGCAAGATTTAACCCTTTTACAAACTAGCAGCAAGATTTAACCCCTTTTTTCCATCTGACAGCAAGATTTAACCATTTTTTTCACCTGGCAGCAAGATTTAACCCTTTTACCACATGGCAGCAAGACTTATCCCCTTTTTTCCACATGGCAGCAAGATTTAACCCGATTACCACCTTGCAGCAAGATTTAACCCTTTTCCCACCTGGCAGCAGGATTTAACCCTTTACTACCTGGCAGCAAGATTTAAGCCGTTTACCACCTGGCAGCAAGATTTAACCTGTTTACCACCTGGCAGCAAGATTTAACCCTTTTACCATCTGTCAGCAATATTTAACCCTTTTACTACCTGGCAGCAAGATTTAACCCTTTTACCACCTGGCAGCAAGATTTACCCCTTTTTTTTACCTGGCAGCAAGATTTAAGCCATTTACCACATGGCAGCAATATTTAATCCGTTTACCACCTGGCAGCAAGATTTAACCCTTTTACCACCTGGCAGCAAAATTTAACCTGTTAACTACCTGGCAGAAAGATTTAAGCCGTTTACCATCTGGCAGCAAGATTTAACCCTTTTTTTCACGTGGCAGTAACATTTAACCCTTTTTCCAACTGGCAGCAAGATTTAACTCCTTTTTACCACCTGGCAGCAAGATTTAACCCTTTTACCACCTAGCAGCAAGATTTAACCCCTTTTTTCCACCTGGCAGCAAGATTTAACCCTTTTTTTTCACCTGGCAGCAAGATTTAACCTGTTTACCACCTTGCAGCAAGATTTAAGCCGTTTACCACCTGGCAGCAAGATTTAACCCTTCTCCCACCTGGCAGCAGGATTTAACCCTTTACTACCTGGCAGCAAGATTTAAGCCGTTTACCACCTGGCAGCAAGATTTAACCTGTTTACCACCTGGCAGCAAGATTTAACCCTTTTACCACCAGGCAGCAAGAATTAATACTTTTTTTTCCAGCTGGCAGCAAGATGTAACTGCCTTTTTACACCTGACAGCAATATTTAACCCGTTTACCACCTGGCAGCAAGATTTAACCCACTTTCCGCCTGGCAGTAAGATTTAATCCTTTTTTTTCCACCTGGCAGCAAGATTTAACCCTTTTTTCTACATGGCGGCAAAATTTAAGTCGTTTACCAACTGGCAGCAAGATTTAGCCCATTTTTCTAGCTGGCAGCTAAATTTAACCCGTTTACCAACTGGCAGCAAGATTTAACCCTTTTACCACCTGGCAGCAAGATTTAACCCTTTTACTACCTGGCAGCAAGATGTAACCCTTTTTTCTACCTGGCAGCAAGATTTAAGCCATTTACCACATGGCAGCAAGATTTAATCCGTTTACCACCTGGCAGCAAGATTTAACCCTTTTACCACCTGGCAGCAAAATTTAACCTGTTAACTACCTGGCAGCAAGATTTAAGCTGTTTACCACCTGGCAGCAAGATTTAACCCGTTTACCACCTGGCAGCAAGATTTAACCCTTTTACCACCTGGCAGCAAGATTTAACCCGTTTACTACCTGGCAGCAAGATTTAACCAGTTTACCACCTGGCAGCAAGATTTATCCCTTTTACCACCTGGCAGCAAGATTTAACCCCTTTTTTCCACCTGGCAGCTAGATTTAACCCTTTTTATTACGTGGCAGCAAGATTTAGCCCTTTTACCACCTGGCAGCAAGATTTAACCCCTTTTTTCCACCTGGCAGCAAGATTTAACCCGTTTACCACCTGGCAGCAAGATTTAACCCTTTTACCACCTGGCAGCAAGATTTAACCCGTTTACTACCTGGCAGCAAGATTTAACCAGTTTACCACCTGGCAGCAAGATTTATCCCTTTTACCACCTGGCAGCAAGATTTAACCCCTTTTTTCCACCTGGCAGCTAGATTTAACCCTTTTTATTACGTGGCAGCAAGATTTATCCCTTTTACCACCTGGCAGCAAGATTTAACCCCTTTTTTCCACCTGGCAGCTAGATTTAACCCTTTTTATTACGTGGCAGCAAGATTTAGCCCTTTTACCACCTGGCAGCAAGATTTAACCCCTTTTTTCCACCTGGCAGCAAGATTTAACCCTTTTACCACCTGGCAGCAAGATTTAACCGCTTTTTTCCACCTGGCAGCAAGATTTAACCCTTTTTTAAACGTGGCAGCAAGATTTAACCGTTTTAACACCTGACAGCAAGATTTAACCCCTTTTTACCACCTGGCAGCAAGATTTAACCCTTTTACAAACTAGCAGCAAGATTTAACCCCTTTTTTCCATCTGACAGCAAGATTTAACCATTTTTTTCACCTGGCAGCAAGATTTAACCCTTTTACCACATGGCAGCAAGACTTATCCCCTTTTTTCCACATGGCAGCAAGATTTAACCCGATTACCACCTTGCAGCAAGATTTAACCCTTTTCCCACCTGGCAGCAGGATTTAACCCTTTACTACCTGGCAGCAAGATTTAAGCCGTTTACCACCTGGCAGCAAGATTTAACCTGTTTACCACCTGGCAGCAAGATTTAACCCTTTTACCATCTGTCAGCAATATTTAACCCTTTTACTACCTGGCAGCAAGATTTAACCCTTTTACCACCTGGCAGCAAGATTTACCCCTTTTTTTTACCTGGCAGCAAGATTTAAGCCATTTACCACATGGCAGCAATATTTAATCCGTTTACCACCTGGCAGCAAGATTTAACCCTTTTACCACCTGGCAGCAAAATTTAACCTGTTAACTACCTGGCAGAAAGATTTAAGCCGTTTACCATCTGGCAGCAAGATTTAACCCTTTTTTTCACGTGGCAGTAACATTTAACCCTTTTTCCAACTGGCAGCAAGATTTAACTCCTTTTTACCACCTGGCAGCAAGATTTAACCCTTTTACCACCTAGAAGCAAGATTTAACCCCTTTTTTCCACCTGGCAGCAAGATTTAACCCTTTTTTTTCACCTGGCAGCAAGATTTAACCTGTTTACCACCTTGCAGCAAGATTTAAGCCGTTTACCACCTGGCAGCAAGATTTAACCCTTCTCCCACCTGGCAGCAGGATTTAACCCTTTACTACCTGGCAGCAAGATTTAAGCCGTTTACCACCTGGCAGCAAGATTTAACCTGTTTACCACCTGGCAGCAAGATTTAACCCTTTTACCACCAGGCAGCAAGAATTAATACTTTTTTTTCCAGCTGGCAGCAAGATGTAACTGCCTTTTTACACCTGACAGCAATATTTAACCCGTTTACCACCTGGCAGCAAGATTTAACCCACTTTCCGCCTGGCAGTAAGATTTAATCCTTTTTTTTCCACCTGGCAGCAAGATTTAACCCTTTTTTCTACATGGCGGCAAAATTTAAGTCGTTTACCAACTGGCAGCAAGATTTAGCCCATTTTTCTAGCTGGCAGCTAAATTTAACCCGTTTACCAACTGGCAGCAAGATTTAACCCTTTTACCACCTGGCAGCAAGATTTAACCCTTTTACTACCTGGCAGCAAGATGTAACCCTTTTTTCTACCTGGCAGCAAGATTTAAGCCATTTACCACATGGCAGCAAGATTTAATCCGTTTACCACCTGGCAGCAAGATTTAACCCTTTTACCACCTGGCAGCAAAATTTAACCTGTTAACTACCTGGCAGCAAGATTTAAGCTGTTTACCACCTGGCAGCAAGATTTAACCCGTTTACCACCTGGCAGCAAGATTTAACCCTTTTACCACCTGGCAGCAAGATTTAACCCGTTTACTACCTGGCAGCAAGATTTAACCAGTTTACCACCTGGCAGCAAGATTTATCCCTTTTACCACCTGGCAGCAAGATTTAACCCCTTTTTTCCACCTGGCAGCTAGATTTAACCCTTTTTATTACGTGGCAGCAAGATTTAGCCCTTTTACCACCTGGCAGCAAGATTTAACCCCTTTTTTCCACCTGGCAGCAAGATTTAACCCGTTTACCACCTGGCAGCAAGATTTAACCCCTTTTTTCCACCTGGCAGCTAGATTTAACCCTTTTTATTACGTGGCAGCAAGATTTAGCCCTTTTACCACCTGGCAGCAAGATTTAACCCCTTTTTTCCACCTGGCAGCAAGATTTAACCCTTTTACCACCTGGCAGCAAGATTTAACCGCTTTTTTCCACCTGGCAGCAAGATTTAACCCTTTTTTAAACGTGGCAGCAAGATTTAACCGTTTTAACACCTGACAGCAAGATTTAACCCCTTTTTACCACCTGGCAGCAAGATTTAACCCTTTTACAAACTAGCAGCAAGATTTAACCCCTTTTTTCCATCTGACAGCAAGATTTAACCATTTTTTTCACCTGGCAGCAAGATTTAACCCTTTTACCACATGGCAGCAAGACTTATCCCCTTTTTTCCACATGGCAGCAAGATTTAACCCGATTACCACCTTGCAGCAAGATTTAACCCTTTTCCCACCTGGCAGCAGGATTTAACCCTTTACTACCTGGCAGCAAGATTTAAGCCGTTTACCACCTGGCAGCAAGATTTAACCTGTTTACCACCTGGCAGCAAGATTTAACCCTTTTACCATCTGTCAGCAATATTTTACCCTTTTACTACCTGGCAGCAAGATTTAACCCTTTTACCACCTGGCAGCAAGATTTACCCCTTTTTTTTACCTGGCAGCAAGATTTAAGCCATTTACCACATGGCAGCAATATTTAATCCGTTTACCAACTGGCAGCAAGATTTAACCCTTTTACCACCTGGCAGCAAAATTTAACCTGTTAACTACCTGGCAGAAAGATTTAAGCCGTTTACCATCTGGCAGCAAGATTTAACCCTTTTTTTCACGTGGCAGTAAGATTTAACCCTTTTTCCAACTGGCAGCAAGATTTAACTCCTTTTTACCACCTGGCAGCAAGATTTAACCCTTCTCCCACCTGGCAGCAGGATTTAACCCTTTACTACCTGGCAGCAAGATTTAAGCCGTTTACCACCTGGCAGCAAGATTTAACCTGTTTACCACCTGGCAGCAAGATTTAACCCTTTTACCACCAGGCAGCAAGAATTAATACTTTTTTTTCCAGCTGGCAGCAAGATGTAACTGCCTTTTTACACCTGACAGCAATATTTAACCCGTTTACCACCTGGCAGCAAGATTTAACCCACTTTCCGCCTGGCAGTAAGATTTAATCCTTTTTTTTCCACCTGGCAGCAAGATTTAACCCTTTTTTCTACATGGCGGCAAAATTTAAGTCGTTTACCAACTGGCAGCAAGATTTAGCCCATTTTTCTAGCTGGCAGCTAAATTTAACCCGTTTACCAACTGGCAGCAAGATTTAACCCATTTACCACCTGGCAGCAAGATTTAACCCTTTTACTACCTGGCAGCAAGATGTAACCCTTTTTTCTACCTGGCAGCAAGATTTAAGCCATTTACCACATGGCAGCAAGATTTAATCCGTTTACCACCTGGCAGCAAGATTTAACCCTTTTACCACCTGGCAGCAAAATTTAACCTGTTAACTACCTGGCAGCAAGATTTAAGCTGTTTACCACCTGGCAGCAAGATTTAACCCGTTTACCACCTGGCAGCAAGATTTAACCCTTTTACCACCTGGCAGCAAGATTTAACCCGTTTACTACCTGGCAGCAAGATTTAACCAGTTTACCACCTGGCAGCAAGATTTATCCCTTTTACCACCTGGCAGCAAGATTTAACCCCTTTTTTCCACCTGGCAGCTAGATTTAACCCTTTTTATTACGTGGCAGCAAGATTTAGCCCTTTTACCACCTGGCAGCAAGATTTAACCCCTTTTTTCCACCTGGCAGCAAGATTTAACCCGTTTACCACCTGGCAGCAAGATTTAACCCTTTTACCACCTGGCAGCAAGATTTAACCCGTTTACTACCTGGCAGCAAGATTTAACCAGTTTACCACCTGGCAGCAAGATTTATCCCTTTTACCACCTGGCAGCAAGATTTAACCCCTTTTTTCCACCTGGCAGCTAGATTTAACCCTTTTTATTACGTGGCAGCAAGATTTATCCCTTTTACCACCTGGCAGCAAGATTTAACCCCTTTTTTCCACCTGGCAGCTAGATTTAACCCTTTTTATTACGTGGCAGCAAGATTTAGCCCTTTTACCACCTGGCAGCAAGATTTAACCCCTTTTTTCCACCTGGCAGCAAGATTTAACCCTTTTACCACCTGGCAGCAAGATTTAACCGCTTTTTTCCACCTGGCAGCAAGATTTAACCCTTTTTTAAACGTGGCAGCAAGATTTAACCGTTTTAACACCTGACAGCAAGATTTAACCCCTTTTTACCACCTGGCAGCAAGATTTAACCCTTTTACAAACTAGCAGCAAGATTTAACCCCTTTTTTCCATCTGACAGCAAGATTTAACCATTTTTTTCACCTGGCAGCAAGATTTAACCCTTTTACCACATGGCAGCAAGACTTATCCCCTTTTTTCCACATGGCAGCAAGATTTAACCCGATTACCACCTTGCAGCAAGATTTAACCCTTTTCCCACCTGGCAGCAGGATTTAACCCTTTACTACCTGGCAGCAAGATTTAAGCCGTTTACCACCTGGCAGCAAGATTTAACCTGTTTACCACCTGGCAGCAAGATTTAACCCTTTTACCATCTGTCAGCAATATTTAACCCTTTTACTACCTGGCAGCAAGATTTAACCCTTTTACCACCTGGCAGCAAGATTTACCCCTTTTTTTTACCTGGCAGCAAGATTTAAGCCATTTACCACATGGCAGCAATATTTAATCCGTTTACCACCTGGCAGCAAGATTTAACCCTTTTACCACCTGGCAGCAAAATTTAACCTGTTAACTACCTGGCAGAAAGATTTAAGCCGTTTACCATCTGGCAGCAAGATTTAACCCTTTTTTTCACGTGGCAGTAACATTTAACCCTTTTTCCAACTGGCAGCAAGATTTAACTCCTTTTTACCACCTGGCAGCAAGATTTAACCCTTTTACCACCTAGCAGCAAGATTTAACCCCTTTTTTCCACCTGGCAGCAAGATTTAACCCTTTTTTTTCACCTGGCAGCAAGATTTAACCTGTTTACCACCTTGCAGCAAGATTTAAGCCGTTTACCACCTGGCAGCAAGATTTAACCCTTCTCCCACCTGGCAGCAGGATTTAACCCTTTACTACCTGGCAGCAAGATTTAAGCCGTTTACCACCTGGCAGCAAGATTTAACCTGTTTACCACCTGGCAGCAAGATTTAACCCTTTTACCACCAGGCAGCAAGAATTAATACTTTTTTTTCCAGCTGGCAGCAAGATGTAACTGCCTTTTTACACCTGACAGCAATATTTAACCCGTTTACCACCTGGCAGCAAGATTTAACCCACTTTCCGCCTGGCAGTAAGATTTAATCCTTTTTTTTCCACCTGGCAGCAAGATTTAACCCTTTTTTCTACATGGCGGCAAAATTTAAGTCGTTTACCAACTGGCAGCAAGATTTAGCCCATTTTTCTAGCTGGCAGCTAAATTTAACCCGTTTACCAACTGGCAGCAAGATTTAACCCTTTTACCACCTGGCAGCAAGATTTAACCCTTTTACTACCTGGCAGCAAGATGTAACCCTTTTTTCTACCTGGCAGCAAGATTTAAGCCATTTACCACATGGCAGCAAGATTTAATCCGTTTACCACCTGGCAGCAAGATTTAACCCTTTTACCACCTGGCAGCAAAATTTAACCTGTTAACTACCTGGCAGCAAGATTTAAGCTGTTTACCACCTGGCAGCAAGATTTAACCCGTTTACCACCTGGCAGCAAGATTTAACCCTTTTACCACCTGGCAGCAAGATTTAACCCGTTTACTACCTGGCAGCAAGATTTAACCAGTTTACCACCTGGCAGCAAGATTTATCCCTTTTACCACCTGGCAGCAAGATTTAACCCCTTTTTTCCACCTGGCAGCTAGATTTAACCCTTTTTATTACGTGGCAGCAAGATTTAGCCCTTTTACCACCTGGCAGCAAGATTTAACCCCTTTTTTCCACCTGGCAGCAAGATTTAACCCGTTTACCACCTGGCAGCAAGATTTAACCCCTTTTTTCCACCTGGCAGCTAGATTTAACCCTTTTTATTACGTGGCAGCAAGATTTAGCCCTTTTACCACCTGGCAGCAAGATTTAACCCCTTTTTTCCACCTGGCAGCAAGATTTAACCCTTTTACCACCTGGCAGCAAGATTTAACCGCTTTTTTCCACCTGGCAGCAAGATTTAACCCTTTTTTAAACGTGGCAGCAAGATTTAACCGTTTTAACACCTGACAGCAAGATTTAACCCCTTTTTACCACCTGGCAGCAAGATTTAACCCTTTTACAAACTAGCAGCAAGATTTAACCCCTTTTTTCCATCTGACAGCAAGATTTAACCATTTTTTTCACCTGGCAGCAAGATTTAACCCTTTTACCACATGGCAGCAAGACTTATCCCCTTTTTTCCACATGGCAGCAAGATTTAACCCGATTACCACCTTGCAGCAAGATTTAACCCTTTTCCCACCTGGCAGCAGGATTTAACCCTTTACTACCTGGCAGCAAGATTTAAGCCGTTTACCACCTGGCAGCAAGATTTAACCTGTTTACCACCTGGCAGCAAGATTTAACCCTTTTACCATCTGTCAGCAATATTTTACCCTTTTACTACCTGGCAGCAAGATTTAACCCTTTTACCACCTGGCAGCAAGATTTACCCCTTTTTTTTACCTGGCAGCAAGATTTAAGCCATTTACCACATGGCAGCAATATTTAATCCGTTTACCAACTGGCAGCAAGATTTAACCCTTTTACCACCTGGCAGCAAAATTTAACCTGTTAACTACCTGGCAGAAAGATTTAAGCCGTTTACCATCTGGCAGCAAGATTTAACCCTTTTTTTCACGTGGCAGTAAGATTTAACCCTTTTTCCAACTGGCAGCAAGATTTAACTCCTTTTTACCACCTGGCAGCAAGATTTAACCCTTCTCCCACCTGGCAGCAGGATTTAACCCTTTACTACCTGGCAGCAAGATTTAAGCCGTTTACCACCTGGCAGCAAGATTTAACCTGTTTACCACCTGGCAGCAAGATTTAACCCTTTTACCACCAGGCAGCAAGAATTAATACTTTTTTTTCCAGCTGGCAGCAAGATGTAACTGCCTTTTTACACCTGACAGCAATATTTAACCCGTTTACCACCTGGCAGCAAGATTTAACCCACTTTCCGCCTGGCAGTAAGATTTAATCCTTTTTTTTCCACCTGGCAGCAAGATTTAACCCTTTTTTCTACATGGCGGCAAAATTTAAGTCGTTTACCAACTGGCAGCAAGATTTAGCCCATTTTTCTAGCTGGCAGCTAAATTTAACCCGTTTACCAACTGGCAGCAAGATTTAACCCTTTTACCACCTGGCAGCAAGATTTAACCCTTTTACCACCTGTCAGCAATATTTAACCCTTTTACTACCTGGCAGCAAGATTTAACCCTTTTACCACCTGGCAGCAAGATTTACCCCTTTTTTCTACCTGGCAGCAAGATTTAAGCCATTTACCACATGGCAGCAATATTTAATCCGTTTACCACCTGGCAGCAAGATTTAACCCTTTTACCACCTGGCAGCAAAATTTAACCTGTTAACTACCTGGCAGAAAGATTTAAGCCGTTTACCATCTGGCAGCAAGATTTAACCCTTTTTTTCACGTGGCAGTAAGATTTAACCCTTTTTCCAACTGGCAGCAAGATTTAACTCCTTTTTACCACCTGGCAGCAAGATTTAACCCTTTTACCACCTAGCAGCAAGATTTAACCCCTTTTTTCCACCTGGCAGCAAGATTTAACCCTTTTTTTTCACCTGGCAGCAAGATTTAACCTGTTTACCACCTTGCAGCAAGATTTAAGCCGTTTACCACCTGGCAGCAAGATTTAACCCTTCTCCCACCTGGCAGCAGGATTTAACCCTTTACTACCTGGCAGCAAGATTTAAGCCGTTTACCACCTGGCAGCAAGATTTAACCTGTTTACCACCTGGCAGCAAGATTTAACCCTTTTACCACCAGGCAGCAAGAATTAATACTTTTTTTTCCAGCTGGCAGCAAGATGTAACTGCCTTTTTACACCTGACAGCAATATTTAACCCGTTTACCACCTGGCAGCAAGATTTAACCCACTTTCCGCCTGGCAGTAAGATTTAATCCTTTTTTTTCCACCTGGCAGCAAGATTTAACCCTTTTTTCTACATGGCGGCAAAATTTAAGTCGTTTACCAACTGGCAGCAAGATTTAGCCCATTTTTCTAGCTGGCAGCTAAATTTAACCCGTTTACCAACTGGCAGCAAGATTTAACCCATTTACCACCTGGCAGCAAGATTTAACCCTTTTACTACCTGGCAGCAAGATGTAACCCTTTTTTCTACCTGGCAGCAAGATTTAAGCCATTTACCACATGGCAGCAAGATTTAATCCGTTTACCACCTGGCAGCAAGATTTAACCCTTTTACCACCTGGCAGCAAAATTTAACCTGTTAACTACCTGGCAGCAAGATTTAAGCTGTTTACCACCTGGCAGCAAGATTTAACCCGTTTACCACCTGGCAGCAAGATTTAACCCTTTTACCACCTGGCAGCAAGATTTAACCCGTTTACTACCTGGCAGCAAGATTTAACCAGTTTACCACCTGGCAGCAAGATTTATCCCTTTTACCACCTGGCAGCAAGATTTAACCCCTTTTTTCCACCTGGCAGCTAGATTTAACCCTTTTTATTACGTGGCAGCAAGATTTAGCCCTTTTACCACCTGGCAGCAAGATTTAACCCCTTTTTTCCACCTGGCAGCAAGATTTAACCCGTTTACCACCTGGCAGCAAGATTTAACCCTTTTACCACCTGGCAGCAAGATTTAACCCGTTTACTACCTGGCAGCAAGATTTAACCAGTTTACCACCTGGCAGCAAGATTTATCCCTTTTACCACCTGGCAGCAAGATTTAACCCCTTTTTTCCACCTGGCAGCTAGATTTAACCCTTTTTATTACGTGGCAGCAAGATTTATCCCTTTTACCACCTGGCAGCAAGATTTAACCCCTTTTTTCCACCTGGCAGCTAGATTTAACCCTTTTTATTACGTGGCAGCAAGATTTAGCCCTTTTACCACCTGGCAGCAAGATTTAACCCCTTTTTTCCACCTGGCAGCAAGATTTAACCCTTTTACCACCTGGCAGCAAGATTTAACCGCTTTTTTCCACCTGGCAGCAAGATTTAACCCTTTTTTAAACGTGGCAGCAAGATTTAACCGTTTTAACACCTGACAGCAAGATTTAACCCCTTTTTACCACCTGGCAGCAAGATTTAACCCTTTTACAAACTAGCAGCAAGATTTAACCCCTTTTTTCCATCTGACAGCAAGATTTAACCATTTTTTTCACCTGGCAGCAAGATTTAACCCTTTTACCACATGGCAGCAAGACTTATCCCCTTTTTTCCACATGGCAGCAAGATTTAACCCGATTACCACCTTGCAGCAAGATTTAACCCTTTTCCCACCTGGCAGCAGGATTTAACCCTTTACTACCTGGCAGCAAGATTTAAGCCGTTTACCACCTGGCAGCAAGATTTAACCTGTTTACCACCTGGCAGCAAGATTTAACCCTTTTACCATCTGTCAGCAATATTTAACCCTTTTACTACCTGGCAGCAAGATTTAACCCTTTTACCACCTGGCAGCAAGATTTACCCCTTTTTTTTACCTGGCAGCAAGATTTAAGCCATTTACCACATGGCAGCAATATTTAATCCGTTTACCACCTGGCAGCAAGATTTAACCCTTTTACCACCTGGCAGCAAAATTTAACCTGTTAACTACCTGGCAGAAAGATTTAAGCCGTTTACCATCTGGCAGCAAGATTTAACCCTTTTTTTCACGTGGCAGTAACATTTAACCCTTTTTCCAACTGGCAGCAAGATTTAACTCCTTTTTACCACCTGGCAGCAAGATTTAACCCTTTTACCACCTAGCAGCAAGATTTAACCCCTTTTTTCCACCTGGCAGCAAGATTTAACCCTTTTTTTTCACCTGGCAGCAAGATTTAACCTGTTTACCACCTTGCAGCAAGATTTAAGCCGTTTACCACCTGGCAGCAAGATTTAACCCTTCTCCCACCTGGCAGCAGGATTTAACCCTTTACTACCTGGCAGCAAGATTTAAGCCGTTTACCACCTGGCAGCAAGATTTAACCTGTTTACCACCTGGCAGCAAGATTTAACCCTTTTACCACCAGGCAGCAAGAATTAATACTTTTTTTTCCAGCTGGCAGCAAGATGTAACTGCCTTTTTACACCTGACAGCAATATTTAACCCGTTTACCACCTGGCAGCAAGATTTAACCCACTTTCCGCCTGGCAGTAAGATTTAATCCTTTTTTTTCCACCTGGCAGCAAGATTTAACCCTTTTTTCTACATGGCGGCAAAATTTAAGTCGTTTACCAACTGGCAGCAAGATTTAGCCCATTTTTCTAGCTGGCAGCTAAATTTAACCCGTTTACCAACTGGCAGCAAGATTTAACCCTTTTACCACCTGGCAGCAAGATTTAACCCTTTTACTACCTGGCAGCAAGATGTAACCCTTTTTTCTACCTGGCAGCAAGATTTAAGCCATTTACCACATGGCAGCAAGATTTAATCCGTTTACCACCTGGCAGCAAGATTTAACCCTTTTACCACCTGGCAGCAAAATTTAACCTGTTAACTACCTGGCAGCAAGATTTAAGCTGTTTACCACCTGGCAGCAAGATTTAACCCGTTTACCACCTGGCAGCAAGATTTAACCCTTTTACCACCTGGCAGCAAGATTTAACCCGTTTACTACCTGGCAGCAAGATTTAACCAGTTTACCACCTGGCAGCAAGATTTATCCCTTTTACCACCTGGCAGCAAGATTTAACCCCTTTTTTCCACCTGGCAGCTAGATTTAACCCTTTTTATTACGTGGCAGCAAGATTTAGCCCTTTTACCACCTGGCAGCAAGATTTAACCCCTTTTTTCCACCTGGCAGCAAGATTTAACCCGTTTACCACCTGGCAGCAAGATTTAACCCCTTTTTTCCACCTGGCAGCTAGATTTAACCCTTTTTATTACGTGGCAGCAAGATTTAGCCCTTTTACCACCTGGCAGCAAGATTTAACCCCTTTTTTCCACCTGGCAGCAAGATTTAACCCTTTTACCACCTGGCAGCAAGATTTAACCGCTTTTTTCCACCTGGCAGCAAGATTTAACCCTTTTTTAAACGTGGCAGCAAGATTTAACCGTTTTAACACCTGACAGCAAGATTTAACCCCTTTTTACCACCTGGCAGCAAGATTTAACCCTTTTACAAACTAGCAGCAAGATTTAACCCCTTTTTTCCATCTGACAGCAAGATTTAACCATTTTTTTCACCTGGCAGCAAGATTTAACCCTTTTACCACATGGCAGCAAGACTTATCCCCTTTTTTCCACATGGCAGCAAGATTTAACCCGATTACCACCTTGCAGCAAGATTTAACCCTTTTCCCACCTGGCAGCAGGATTTAACCCTTTACTACCTGGCAGCAAGATTTAAGCCGTTTACCACCTGGCAGCAAGATTTAACCTGTTTACCACCTGGCAGCAAGATTTAACCCTTTTACCATCTGTCAGCAATATTTTACCCTTTTACTACCTGGCAGCAAGATTTAACCCTTTTACCACCTGGCAGCAAGATTTACCCCTTTTTTTTACCTGGCAGCAAGATTTAAGCCATTTACCACATGGCAGCAATATTTAATCCGTTTACCAACTGGCAGCAAGATTTAACCCTTTTACCACCTGGCAGCAAAATTTAACCTGTTAACTACCTGGCAGAAAGATTTAAGCCGTTTACCATCTGGCAGCAAGATTTAACCCTTTTTTTCACGTGGCAGTAAGATTTAACCCTTTTTCCAACTGGCAGCAAGATTTAACTCCTTTTTACCACCTGGCAGCAAGATTTAACCCTTCTCCCACCTGGCAGCAGGATTTAACCCTTTACTACCTGGCAGCAAGATTTAAGCCGTTTACCACCTGGCAGCAAGATTTAACCTGTTTACCACCTGGCAGCAAGATTTAACCCTTTTACCACCAGGCAGCAAGAATTAATACTTTTTTTTCCAGCTGGCAGCAAGATGTAACTGCCTTTTTACACCTGACAGCAATATTTAACCCTTTTACCACCTGGCAGCAAAATTTAACCTGTTAACTACCTGGCAGAAAGATTTAAGCCGTTTACCATCTGGCAGCAAGATTTAACCCTTTTTTTCACGTGGCAGTAACATTTAACCCTTTTTCCAACTGGCAGCAAGATTTAACTCCTTTTTACCACCTGGCAGCAAGATTTAACCCTTTTACCACCTAGAAGCAAGATTTAACCCCTTTTTTCCACCTGGCAGCAAGATTTAACCCTTTTTTTTCACCTGGCAGCAAGATTTAACCTGTTTACCACCTTGCAGCAAGATTTAAGCCGTTTACCACCTGGCAGCAAGATTTAACCCTTCTCCCACCTGGCAGCAGGATTTAACCCTTTACTACCTGGCAGCAAGATTTAAGCCGTTTACCACCTGGCAGCAAGATTTAACCTGTTTACCACCTGGCAGCAAGATTTAACCCTTTTACCACCAGGCAGCAAGAATTAATACTTTTTTTTCCAGCTGGCAGCAAGATGTAACTGCCTTTTTACACCTGACAGCAATATTTAACCCGTTTACCACCTGGCAGCAAGATTTAACCCACTTTCCGCCTGGCAGTAAGATTTAATCCTTTTTTTTCCACCTGGCAGCAAGATTTAACCCTTTTTTCTACATGGCGGCAAAATTTAAGTCGTTTACCAACTGGCAGCAAGATTTAGCCCATTTTTCTAGCTGGCAGCTAAATTTAACCCGTTTACCAACTGGCAGCAAGATTTAACCCTTTTACCACCTGGCAGCAAGATTTAACCCTTTTACTACCTGGCAGCAAGATGTAACCCTTTTTTCTACCTGGCAGCAAGATTTAAGCCATTTACCACATGGCAGCAAGATTTAATCCGTTTACCACCTGGCAGCAAGATTTAACCCTTTTACCACCTGGCAGCAAAATTTAACCTGTTAACTACCTGGCAGCAAGATTTAAGCTGTTTACCACCTGGCAGCAAGATTTAACCCGTTTACCACCTGGCAGCAAGATTTAACCCTTTTACCACCTGGCAGCAAGATTTAACCCGTTTACTACCTGGCAGCAAGATTTAACCAGTTTACCACCTGGCAGCAAGATTTATCCCTTTTACCACCTGGCAGCAAGATTTAACCCCTTTTTTCCACCTGGCAGCTAGATTTAACCCTTTTTATTACGTGGCAGCAAGATTTAGCCCTTTTACCACCTGGCAGCAAGATTTAACCCCTTTTTTCCACCTGGCAGCAAGATTTAACCCGTTTACCACCTGGCAGCAAGATTTAACCCCTTTTTTCCACCTGGCAGCTAGATTTAACCCTTTTTATTACGTGGCAGCAAGATTTAGCCCTTTTACCACCTGGCAGCAAGATTTAACCCCTTTTTTCCACCTGGCAGCAAGATTTAACCCTTTTACCACCTGGCAGCAAGATTTAACCGCTTTTTTCCACCTGGCAGCAAGATTTAACCCTTTTTTAAACGTGGCAGCAAGATTTAACCGTTTTAACACCTGACAGCAAGATTTAACCCCTTTTTACCACCTGGCAGCAAGATTTAACCCTTTTACAAACTAGCAGCAAGATTTAACCCCTTTTTTCCATCTGACAGCAAGATTTAACCATTTTTTTCACCTGGCAGCAAGATTTAACCCTTTTACCACATGGCAGCAAGACTTATCCCCTTTTTTCCACATGGCAGCAAGATTTAACCCGATTACCACCTTGCAGCAAGATTTAACCCTTTTCCCACCTGGCAGCAGGATTTAACCCTTTACTACCTGGCAGCAAGATTTAAGCCGTTTACCACCTGGCAGCAAGATTTAACCTGTTTACCACCTGGCAGCAAGATTTAACCCTTTTACCATCTGTCAGCAATATTTTACCCTTTTACTACCTGGCAGCAAGATTTAACCCTTTTACCACCTGGCAGCAAGATTTACCCCTTTTTTTTACCTGGCAGCAAGATTTAAGCCATTTACCACATGGCAGCAATATTTAATCCGTTTACCAACTGGCAGCAAGATTTAACCCTTTTACCACCTGGCAGCAAAATTTAACCTGTTAACTACCTGGCAGAAAGATTTAAGCCGTTTACCATCTGGCAGCAAGATTTAACCCTTTTTTTCACGTGGCAGTAAGATTTAACCCTTTTTCCAACTGGCAGCAAGATTTAACTCCTTTTTACCACCTGGCAGCAAGATTTAACCCTTCTCCCACCTGGCAGCAGGATTTAACCCTTTACTACCTGGCAGCAAGATTTAAGCCGTTTACCACCTGGCAGCAAGATTTAACCTGTTTACCACCTGGCAGCAAGATTTAACCCTTTTACCACCAGGCAGCAAGAATTAATACTTTTTTTTCCAGCTGGCAGCAAGATGTAACTGCCTTTTTACACCTGACAGCAATATTTAACCCGTTTACCACCTGGCAGCAAGATTTAACCCACTTTCCGCCTGGCAGTAAGATTTAATCCTTTTTTTTCCACCTGGCAGCAAGATTTAACCCTTTTTTCTACATGGCGGCAAAATTTAAGTCGTTTACCAACTGGCAGCAAGATTTAGCCCATTTTTCTAGCTGGCAGCTAAATTTAACCCGTTTACCAACTGGCAGCAAGATTTAACCCATTTACCACCTGGCAGCAAGATTTAACCCTTTTACTACCTGGCAGCAAGATGTAACCCTTTTTTCTACCTGGCAGCAAGATTTAAGCCATTTACCACATGGCAGCAAGATTTAATCCGTTTACCACCTGGCAGCAAGATTTAACCCTTTTACCACCTGGCAGCAAAATTTAACCTGTTAACTACCTGGCAGCAAGATTTAAGCTGTTTACCACCTGGCAGCAAGATTTAACCCGTTTACCACCTGGCAGCAAGATTTAACCCTTTTACCACCTGGCAGCAAGATTTAACCCGTTTACTACCTGGCAGCAAGATTTAACCAGTTTACCACCTGGCAGCAAGATTTATCCCTTTTACCACCTGGCAGCAAGATTTAACCCCTTTTTTCCACCTGGCAGCTAGATTTAACCCTTTTTATTACGTGGCAGCAAGATTTAGCCCTTTTACCACCTGGCAGCAAGATTTAACCCCTTTTTTCCACCTGGCAGCAAGATTTAACCCGTTTACCACCTGGCAGCAAGATTTAACCCTTTTACCACCTGGCAGCAAGATTTAACCCGTTTACTACCTGGCAGCAAGATTTAACCAGTTTACCACCTGGCAGCAAGATTTATCCCTTTTACCACCTGGCAGCAAGATTTAACCCCTTTTTTCCACCTGGCAGCTAGATTTAACCCTTTTTATTACGTGGCAGCAAGATTTATCCCTTTTACCACCTGGCAGCAAGATTTAACCCCTTTTTTCCACCTGGCAGCTAGATTTAACCCTTTTTATTACGTGGCAGCAAGATTTAGCCCTTTTACCACCTGGCAGCAAGATTTAACCCCTTTTTTCCACCTGGCAGCAAGATTTAACCCTTTTACCACCTGGCAGCAAGATTTAACCGCTTTTTTCCACCTGGCAGCAAGATTTAACCCTTTTTTAAACGTGGCAGCAAGATTTAACCGTTTTAACACCTGACAGCAAGATTTAACCCCTTTTTACCACCTGGCAGCAAGATTTAACCCTTTTACAAACTAGCAGCAAGATTTAACCCCTTTTTTCCATCTGACAGCAAGATTTAACCATTTTTTTCACCTGGCAGCAAGATTTAACCCTTTTACCACATGGCAGCAAGACTTATCCCCTTTTTTCCACATGGCAGCAAGATTTAACCCGATTACCACCTTGCAGCAAGATTTAACCCTTTTCCCACCTGGCAGCAGGATTTAACCCTTTACTACCTGGCAGCAAGATTTAAGCCGTTTACCACCTGGCAGCAAGATTTAACCTGTTTACCACCTGGCAGCAAGATTTAACCCTTTTACCATCTGTCAGCAATATTTAACCCTTTTACTACCTGGCAGCAAGATTTAACCCTTTTACCACCTGGCAGCAAGATTTACCCCTTTTTTTTACCTGGCAGCAAGATTTAAGCCATTTACCACATGGCAGCAATATTTAATCCGTTTACCACCTGGCAGCAAGATTTAACCCTTTTACCACCTGGCAGCAAAATTTAACCTGTTAACTACCTGGCAGAAAGATTTAAGCCGTTTACCATCTGGCAGCAAGATTTAACCCTTTTTTTCACGTGGCAGTAACATTTAACCCTTTTTCCAACTGGCAGCAAGATTTAACTCCTTTTTACCACCTGGCAGCAAGATTTAACCCTTTTACCACCTAGCAGCAAGATTTAACCCCTTTTTTCCACCTGGCAGCAAGATTTAACCCTTTTTTTTCACCTGGCAGCAAGATTTAACCTGTTTACCACCTTGCAGCAAGATTTAAGCCGTTTACCACCTGGCAGCAAGATTTAACCCTTCTCCCACCTGGCAGCAGGATTTAACCCTTTACTACCTGGCAGCAAGATTTAAGCCGTTTACCACCTGGCAGCAAGATTTAACCTGTTTACCACCTGGCAGCAAGATTTAACCCTTTTACCACCAGGCAGCAAGAATTAATACTTTTTTTTCCAGCTGGCAGCAAGATGTAACTGCCTTTTTACACCTGACAGCAATATTTAACCCGTTTACCACCTGGCAGCAAGATTTAACCCACTTTCCGCCTGGCAGTAAGATTTAATCCTTTTTTTTCCACCTGGCAGCAAGATTTAACCCTTTTTTCTACATGGCGGCAAAATTTAAGTCGTTTACCAACTGGCAGCAAGATTTAGCCCATTTTTCTAGCTGGCAGCTAAATTTAACCCGTTTACCAACTGGCAGCAAGATTTAACCCTTTTACCACCTGGCAGCAAGATTTAACCCTTTTACTACCTGGCAGCAAGATGTAACCCTTTTTTCTACCTGGCAGCAAGATTTAAGCCATTTACCACATGGCAGCAAGATTAATCCGTTTACCACCTGGCAGCAAGATTTAACCCTTTTACCACCTGGCAGCAAAATTTAACCTGTTAACTACCTGGCAGCAAGATTTAAGCTGTTTACCACCTGGCAGCAAGATTTAACCCGTTTACCACCTGGCAGCAAGATTTAACCCTTTTACCACCTGGCAGCAAGATTTAACCCGTTTACTACCTGGCAGCAAGATTTAACCAGTTTACCACCTGGCAGCAAGATTTATCCCTTTTACCACCTGGCAGCAAGATTTAACCCCTTTTTTCCACCTGGCAGCTAGATTTAACCCTTTTTATTACGTGGCAGCAAGATTTAGCCCTTTTACCACCTGGCAGCAAGATTTAACCCCTTTTTTCCACCTGGCAGCAAGATTTAACCCGTTTACCACCTGGCAGCAAGATTTAACCCCTTTTTTCCACCTGGCAGCTAGATTTAACCCTTTTTATTACGTGGCAGCAAGATTTAGCCCTTTTACCACCTGGCAGCAAGATTTAACCCCTTTTTTCCACCTGGCAGCAAGATTTAACCCTTTTACCACCTGGCAGCAAGATTTAACCGCTTTTTTCCACCTGGCAGCAAGATTTAACCCTTTTTTAAACGTGGCAGCAAGATTTAACCGTTTTAACACCTGACAGCAAGATTTAACCCCTTTTTACCACCTGGCAGCAAGATTTAACCCTTTTACAAACTAGCAGCAAGATTTAACCCCTTTTTTCCATCTGACAGCAAGATTTAACCATTTTTTTCACCTGGCAGCAAGATTTAACCCTTTTACCACATGGCAGCAAGACTTATCCCCTTTTTTCCACATGGCAGCAAGATTTAACCCGATTACCACCTTGCAGCAAGATTTAACCCTTTTCCCACCTGGCAGCAGGATTTAACCCTTTACTACCTGGCAGCAAGATTTAAGCCGTTTACCACCTGGCAGCAAGATTTAACCTGTTTACCACCTGGCAGCAAGATTTAACCCTTTTACCATCTGTCAGCAATATTTTACCCTTTTACTACCTGGCAGCAAGATTTAACCCTTTTACCACCTGGCAGCAAGATTTACCCCTTTTTTTTACCTGGCAGCAAGATTTAAGCCATTTACCACATGGCAGCAATATTTAATCCGTTTACCAACTGGCAGCAAGATTTAACCCTTTTACCACCTGGCAGCAAAATTTAACCTGTTAACTACCTGGCAGAAAGATTTAAGCCGTTTACCATCTGGCAGCAAGATTTAACCCTTTTTTTCACGTGGCAGTAAGATTTAACCCTTTTTCCAACTGGCAGCAAGATTTAACTCCTTTTTACCACCTGGCAGCAAGATTTAACCCTTCTCCCACCTGGCAGCAGGATTTAACCCTTTACTACCTGGCAGCAAGATTTAAGCCGTTTACCACCTGGCAGCAAGATTTAACCTGTTTACCACCTGGCAGCAAGATTTAACCCTTTTACCACCAGGCAGCAAGAATTAATACTTTTTTTTCCAGCTGGCAGCAAGATGTAACTGCCTTTTTACACCTGACAGCAATATTTAACCCGTTTACCACCTGGCAGCAAGATTTAACCCACTTTCCGCCTGGCAGTAAGATTTAATCCTTTTTTTTCCACCTGGCAGCAAGATTTAACCCTTTTTTCTACATGGCGGCAAAATTTAAGTCGTTTACCAACTGGCAGCAAGATTTAGCCCATTTTTCTAGCTGGCAGCTAAATTTAACCCGTTTACCAACTGGCAGCAAGATTTAACCCTTTTACCACCTGGCAGCAAGATTTAACCCTTTTACCACCTGTCAGCAATATTTAACCCTTTTACTACCTGGCAGCAAGATTTAACCCTTTTACCACCTGGCAGCAAGATTTACCCCTTTTTTCTACCTGGCAGCAAGATTTAAGCCATTTACCACATGGCAGCAATATTTAATCCGTTTACCACCTGGCAGCAAGATTTAACCCTTTTACCACCTGGCAGCAAAATTTAACCTGTTAACTACCTGGCAGAAAGATTTAAGCCGTTTACCATCTGGCAGCAAGATTTAACCCTTTTTTTCACGTGGCAGTAAGATTTAACCCTTTTTCCAACTGGCAGCAAGATTTAACTCCTTTTTACCACCTGGCAGCAAGATTTAACCCTTTTACCACCTAGCAGCAAGATTTAACCCCTTTTTTCCACCTGGCAGCAAGATTTAACCCTTTTTTTTCACCTGGCAGCAAGATTTAACCTGTTTACCACCTTGCAGCAAGATTTAAGCCGTTTACCACCTGGCAGCAAGATTTAACCCTTCTCCCACCTGGCAGCAGGATTTAACCCTTTACTACCTGGCAGCAAGATTTAAGCCGTTTACCACCTGGCAGCAAGATTTAACCTGTTTACCACCTGGCAGCAAGATTTAACCCTTTTACCACCAGGCAGCAAGAATTAATACTTTTTTTTCCAGCTGGCAGCAAGATGTAACTGCCTTTTTACACCTGACAGCAATATTTAACCCGTTTACCACCTGGCAGCAAGATTTAACCCACTTTCCGCCTGGCAGTAAGATTTAATCCTTTTTTTTCCACCTGGCAGCAAGATTTAACCCTTTTTTCTACATGGCGGCAAAATTTAAGTCGTTTACCAACTGGCAGCAAGATTTAGCCCATTTTTCTAGCTGGCAGCTAAATTTAACCCGTTTACCAACTGGCAGCAAGATTTAACCCATTTACCACCTGGCAGCAAGATTTAACCCTTTTACTACCTGGCAGCAAGATGTAACCCTTTTTTCTACCTGGCAGCAAGATTTAAGCCATTTACCACATGGCAGCAAGATTTAATCCGTTTACCACCTGGCAGCAAGATTTAACCCTTTTACCACCTGGCAGCAAAATTTAACCTGTTAACTACCTGGCAGCAAGATTTAAGCTGTTTACCACCTGGCAGCAAGATTTAACCCGTTTACCACCTGGCAGCAAGATTTAACCCTTTTACCACCTGGCAGCAAGATTTAACCCGTTTACTACCTGGCAGCAAGATTTAACCAGTTTACCACCTGGCAGCAAGATTTATCCCTTTTACCACCTGGCAGCAAGATTTAACCCCTTTTTTCCACCTGGCAGCTAGATTTAACCCTTTTTATTACGTGGCAGCAAGATTTAGCCCTTTTACCACCTGGCAGCAAGATTTAACCCCTTTTTTCCACCTGGCAGCAAGATTTAACCCGTTTACCACCTGGCAGCAAGATTTAACCCTTTTACCACCTGGCAGCAAGATTTAACCCGTTTACTACCTGGCAGCAAGATTTAACCAGTTTACCACCTGGCAGCAAGATTTATCCCTTTTACCACCTGGCAGCAAGATTTAACCCCTTTTTTCCACCTGGCAGCTAGATTTAACCCTTTTTATTACGTGGCAGCAAGATTTATCCCTTTTACCACCTGGCAGCAAGATTTAACCCCTTTTTTCCACCTGGCAGCTAGATTTAACCCTTTTTATTACGTGGCAGCAAGATTTAGCCCTTTTACCACCTGGCAGCAAGATTTAACCCCTTTTTTCCACCTGGCAGCAAGATTTAACCCTTTTACCACCTGGCAGCAAGATTTAACCGCTTTTTTCCACCTGGCAGCAAGATTTAACCCTTTTTTAAACGTGGCAGCAAGATTTAACCGTTTTAACACCTGACAGCAAGATTTAACCCCTTTTTACCACCTGGCAGCAAGATTTAACCCTTTTACAAACTAGCAGCAAGATTTAACCCCTTTTTTCCATCTGACAGCAAGATTTAACCATTTTTTTCACCTGGCAGCAAGATTTAACCCTTTTACCACATGGCAGCAAGACTTATCCCCTTTTTTCCACATGGCAGCAAGATTTAACCCGATTACCACCTTGCAGCAAGATTTAACCCTTTTCCCACCTGGCAGCAGGATTTAACCCTTTACTACCTGGCAGCAAGATTTAAGCCGTTTACCACCTGGCAGCAAGATTTAACCTGTTTACCACCTGGCAGCAAGATTTAACCCTTTTACCATCTGTCAGCAATATTTAACCCTTTTACTACCTGGCAGCAAGATTTAACCCTTTTACCACCTGGCAGCAAGATTTACCCCTTTTTTTTACCTGGCAGCAAGATTTAAGCCATTTACCACATGGCAGCAATATTTAATCCGTTTACCACCTGGCAGCAAGATTTAACCCTTTTACCACCTGGCAGCAAAATTTAACCTGTTAACTACCTGGCAGAAAGATTTAAGCCGTTTACCATCTGGCAGCAAGATTTAACCCTTTTTTTCACGTGGCAGTAACATTTAACCCTTTTTCCAACTGGCAGCAAGATTTAACTCCTTTTTACCACCTGGCAGCAAGATTTAACCCTTTTACCACCTAGCAGCAAGATTTAACCCCTTTTTTCCACCTGGCAGCAAGATTTAACCCTTTTTTTTCACCTGGCAGCAAGATTTAACCTGTTTACCACCTTGCAGCAAGATTTAAGCCGTTTACCACCTGGCAGCAAGATTTAACCCTTCTCCCACCTGGCAGCAGGATTTAACCCTTTACTACCTGGCAGCAAGATTTAAGCCGTTTACCACCTGGCAGCAAGATTTAACCTGTTTACCACCTGGCAGCAAGATTTAACCCTTTTACCACCAGGCAGCAAGAATTAATACTTTTTTTTCCAGCTGGCAGCAAGATGTAACTGCCTTTTTACACCTGACAGCAATATTTAACCCGTTTACCACCTGGCAGCAAGATTTAACCCACTTTCCGCCTGGCAGTAAGATTTAATCCTTTTTTTTCCACCTGGCAGCAAGATTTAACCCTTTTTTCTACATGGCGGCAAAATTTAAGTCGTTTACCAACTGGCAGCAAGATTTAGCCCATTTTTCTAGCTGGCAGCTAAATTTAACCCGTTTACCAACTGGCAGCAAGATTTAACCCTTTTACCACCTGGCAGCAAGATTTAACCCTTTTACTACCTGGCAGCAAGATGTAACCCTTTTTTCTACCTGGCAGCAAGATTTAAGCCATTTACCACATGGCAGCAAGATTTAATCCGTTTACCACCTGGCAGCAAGATTTAACCCTTTTACCACCTGGCAGCAAAATTTAACCTGTTAACTACCTGGCAGCAAGATTTAAGCTGTTTACCACCTGGCAGCAAGATTTAACCCGTTTACCACCTGGCAGCAAGATTTAACCCTTTTACCACCTGGCAGCAAGATTTAACCCGTTTACTACCTGGCAGCAAGATTTAACCAGTTTACCACCTGGCAGCAAGATTTATCCCTTTTACCACCTGGCAGCAAGATTTAACCCCTTTTTTCCACCTGGCAGCTAGATTTAACCCTTTTTATTACGTGGCAGCAAGATTTAGCCCTTTTACCACCTGGCAGCAAGATTTAACCCCTTTTTTCCACCTGGCAGCAAGATTTAACCCGTTTACCACCTGGCAGCAAGATTTAACCCCTTTTTTCCACCTGGCAGCTAGATTTAACCCTTTTTATTACGTGGCAGCAAGATTTAGCCCTTTTACCACCTGGCAGCAAGATTTAACCCCTTTTTTCCACCTGGCAGCAAGATTTAACCCTTTTACCACCTGGCAGCAAGATTTAACCGCTTTTTTCCACCTGGCAGCAAGATTTAACCCTTTTTTAAACGTGGCAGCAAGATTTAACCGTTTTAACACCTGACAGCAAGATTTAACCCCTTTTTACCACCTGGCAGCAAGATTTAACCCTTTTACAAACTAGCAGCAAGATTTAACCCCTTTTTTCCATCTGACAGCAAGATTTAACCATTTTTTTCACCTGGCAGCAAGATTTAACCCTTTTACCACATGGCAGCAAGACTTATCCCCTTTTTTCCACATGGCAGCAAGATTTAACCCGATTACCACCTTGCAGCAAGATTTAACCCTTTTCCCACCTGGCAGCAGGATTTAACCCTTTACTACCTGGCAGCAAGATTTAAGCCGTTTACCACCTGGCAGCAAGATTTAACCTGTTTACCACCTGGCAGCAAGATTTAACCCTTTTACCATCTGTCAGCAATATTTTACCCTTTTACTACCTGGCAGCAAGATTTAACCCTTTTACCACCTGGCAGCAAGATTTACCCCTTTTTTTTACCTGGCAGCAAGATTTAAGCCATTTACCACATGGCAGCAATATTTAATCCGTTTACCAACTGGCAGCAAGATTTAACCCTTTTACCACCTGGCAGCAAAATTTAACCTGTTAACTACCTGGCAGAAAGATTTAAGCCGTTTACCATCTGGCAGCAAGATTTAACCCTTTTTTTCACGTGGCAGTAAGATTTAACCCTTTTTCCAACTGGCAGCAAGATTTAACTCCTTTTTACCACCTGGCAGCAAGATTTAACCCTTCTCCCACCTGGCAGCAGGATTTAACCCTTTACTACCTGGCAGCAAGATTTAAGCCGTTTACCACCTGGCAGCAAGATTTAACCTGTTTACCACCTGGCAGCAAGATTTAACCCTTTTACCACCAGGCAGCAAGAATTAATACTTTTTTTTCCAGCTGGCAGCAAGATGTAACTGCCTTTTTACACCTGACAGCAATATTTAACCCGTTTACCACCTGGCAGCAAGATTTAACCCACTTTCCGCCTGGCAGTAAGATTTAATCCTTTTTTTTCCACCTGGCAGCAAGATTTAACCCTTTTTTCTACATGGCGGCAAAATTTAAGTCGTTTACCAACTGGCAGCAAGATTTAGCCCATTTTTCTAGCTGGCAGCTAAATTTAACCCGTTTACCAACTGGCAGCAAGATTTAACCCTTTTACCACCTGGCAGCAAGATTTAACCCTTTTACCACCTGTCAGCAATATTTAACCCTTTTACTACCTGGCAGCAAGATTTAACCCTTTTACCACCTGGCAGCAAGATTTACCCCTTTTTTCTACCTGGCAGCAAGATTTAAGCCATTTACCACATGGCAGCAATATTTAATCCGTTTACCACCTGGCAGCAAGATTTAACCCTTTTACCACCTGGCAGCAAAATTTAACCTGTTAACTACCTGGCAGAAAGATTTAAGCCGTTTACCATCTGGCAGCAAGATTTAACCCTTTTTTTCACGTGGCAGTAAGATTTAACCCTTTTTCCAACTGGCAGCAAGATTTAACTCCTTTTTACCACCTGGCAGCAAGATTTAACCCTTTTACCACCTAGCAGCAAGATTTAACCCCTTTTTTCCACCTGGCAGCAAGATTTAACCCTTTTTTTTCACCTGGCAGCAAGATTTAACCTGTTTACCACCTTGCAGCAAGATTTAAGCCGTTTACCACCTGGCAGCAAGATTTAACCCTTCTCCCACCTGGCAGCAGGATTTAACCCTTTACTACCTGGCAGCAAGATTTAAGCCGTTTACCACCTGGCAGCAAGATTTAACCTGTTTACCACCTGGCAGCAAGATTTAACCCTTTTACCACCAGGCAGCAAGAATTAATACTTTTTTTTCCAGCTGGCAGCAAGATGTAACTGCCTTTTTACACCTGACAGCAATATTTAACCCGTTTACCACCTGGCAGCAAGATTTAACCCACTTTCCGCCTGGCAGTAAGATTTAATCCTTTTTTTTCCACCTGGCAGCAAGATTTAACCCTTTTTTCTACATGGCGGCAAAATTTAAGTCGTTTACCAACTGGCAGCAAGATTTAGCCCATTTTTCTAGCTGGCAGCTAAATTTAACCCGTTTACCAACTGGCAGCAAGATTTAACCCATTTACCACCTGGCAGCAAGATTTAACCCTTTTACTACCTGGCAGCAAGATGTAACCCTTTTTTCTACCTGGCAGCAAGATTTAAGCCATTTACCACATGGCAGCAAGATTTAATCCGTTTACCACCTGGCAGCAAGATTTAACCCTTTTACCACCTGGCAGCAAAATTTAACCTGTTAACTACCTGGCAGCAAGATTTAAGCTGTTTACCACCTGGCAGCAAGATTTAACCCGTTTACCACCTGGCAGCAAGATTTAACCCTTTTACCACCTGGCAGCAAGATTTAACCCGTTTACTACCTGGCAGCAAGATTTAACCAGTTTACCACCTGGCAGCAAGATTTATCCCTTTTACCACCTGGCAGCAAGATTTAACCCCTTTTTTCCACCTGGCAGCTAGATTTAACCCTTTTTATTACGTGGCAGCAAGATTTAGCCCTTTTACCACCTGGCAGCAAGATTTAACCCCTTTTTTCCACCTGGCAGCAAGATTTAACCCGTTTACCACCTGGCAGCAAGATTTAACCCTTTTACCACCTGGCAGCAAGATTTAACCCGTTTACTACCTGGCAGCAAGATTTAACCAGTTTACCACCTGGCAGCAAGATTTATCCCTTTTACCACCTGGCAGCAAGATTTAACCCCTTTTTTCCACCTGGCAGCTAGATTTAACCCTTTTTATTACGTGGCAGCAAGATTTATCCCTTTTACCACCTGGCAGCAAGATTTAACCCCTTTTTTCCACCTGGCAGCTAGATTTAACCCTTTTTATTACGTGGCAGCAAGATTTAGCCCTTTTACCACCTGGCAGCAAGATTTAACCCCTTTTTCCACCTGGCAGCAAGATTTAACCCTTTTACCACCTGGCAGCAAGATTTAACCGCTTTTTTCCACCTGGCAGCAAGATTTAACCCTTTTTTAAACGTGGCAGCAAGATTTAACCGTTTTAACACCTGACAGCAAGATTTAACCCCTTTTTACCACCTGGCAGCAAGATTTAACCCTTTTACAAACTAGCAGCAAGATTTAACCCCTTTTTTCCATCTGACAGCAAGATTTAACCATTTTTTTCACCTGGCAGCAAGATTTAACCCTTTTACCACATGGCAGCAAGACTTATCCCCTTTTTTCCACATGGCAGCAAGATTTAACCCGATTACCACCTTGCAGCAAGATTTAACCCTTTTCCCACCTGGCAGCAGGATTTAACCCTTTACTACCTGGCAGCAAGATTTAAGCCGTTTACCACCTGGCAGCAAGATTTAACCTGTTTACCACCTGGCAGCAAGATTTAACCCTTTTACCATCTGTCAGCAATATTTAACCCTTTTACTACCTGGCAGCAAGATTTAACCCTTTTACCACCTGGCAGCAAGATTTACCCCTTTTTTTTACCTGGCAGCAAGATTTAAGCCATTTACCACATGGCAGCAATATTTAATCCGTTTACCACCTGGCAGCAAGATTTAACCCTTTTACCACCTGGCAGCAAAATTTAACCTGTTAACTACCTGGCAGAAAGATTTAAGCCGTTTACCATCTGGCAGCAAGATTTAACCCTTTTTTTCACGTGGCAGTAACATTTAACCCTTTTTCCAACTGGCAGCAAGATTTAACTCCTTTTTACCACCTGGCAGCAAGATTTAACCCTTTTACCACCTAGCAGCAAGATTTAACCCCTTTTTTCCACCTGGCAGCAAGATTTAACCCTTTTTTTTCACCTGGCAGCAAGATTTAACCTGTTTACCACCTTGCAGCAAGATTTAAGCCGTTTACCACCTGGCAGCAAGATTTAACCCTTCTCCCACCTGGCAGCAGGATTTAACCCTTTACTACCTGGCAGCAAGATTTAAGCCGTTTACCACCTGGCAGCAAGATTTAACCTGTTTACCACCTGGCAGCAAGATTTAACCCTTTTACCACCAGGCAGCAAGAATTAATACTTTTTTTTCCAGCTGGCAGCAAGATGTAACTGCCTTTTTACACCTGACAGCAATATTTAACCCGTTTACCACCTGGCAGCAAGATTTAACCCACTTTCCGCCTGGCAGTAAGATTTAATCCTTTTTTTTCCACCTGGCAGCAAGATTTAACCCTTTTTTCTACATGGCGGCAAAATTTAAGTTCGTTTACCAACTGGCAGCAAGATTTAGCCCATTTTTCTAGCTGGCAGCTAAATTTAACCCGTTTACCAACTGGCAGCAAGATTTAACCCTTTTACCACCTGGCAGCAAGATTTAACCCTTTTACTACCTGGCAGCAAGATGTAACCCTTTTTTCTACCTGGCAGCAAGATTTAAGCCATTTACCACATGGCAGCAAGATTTAATCCGTTTACCACCTGGCAGCAAGATTTAACCCTTTTACCACCTGGCAGCAAAATTTAACCTGTTAACTACCTGGCAGCAAGATTTAAGCTGTTTACCACCTGGCAGCAAGATTTAACCCGTTTACCACCTGGCAGCAAGATTTAACCCTTTTACCACCTGGCAGCAAGATTTAACCCGTTTACTACCTGGCAGCAAGATTTAACCAGTTTACCACCTGGCAGCAAGATTTATCCCTTTTACCACCTGGCAGCAAGATTTAACCCCTTTTTTCCACCTGGCAGCTAGATTTAACCCTTTTTATTACGTGGCAGCAAGATTTAGCCCTTTTACCACCTGGCAGCAAGATTTAACCCCTTTTTTCCACCTGGCAGCAAGATTTAACCCGTTTACCACCTGGCAGCAAGATTTAACCCCTTTTTTCCACCTGGCAGCTAGATTTAACCCTTTTTATTACGTGGCAGCAAGATTTAGCCCTTTTACCACCTGGCAGCAAGATTTAACCCCTTTTTTCCACCTGGCAGCAAGATTTAACCCTTTTACCACCTGGCAGCAAGATTTAACCGCTTTTTTCCACCTGGCAGCAAGATTTAACCCTTTTTTAAACGTGGCAGCAAGATTTAACCGTTTTAACACCTGACAGCAAGATTTAACCCCTTTTTACCACCTGGCAGCAAGATTTAACCCTTTTACAAACTAGCAGCAAGATTTAACCCCTTTTTTCCACCTGGCAGCAAGATTTAACCCTTTTTTTTCACCTGGCAGCAAGATTTAACCTGTTTACCACCTTGCAGCAAGATTTAAGCCGTTTACCACCTGGCAGCAAGATTTAACCCTTCTCCCACCTGGCAGCAGGATTTAACCCTTTACTACCTGGCAGCAAGATTTAAGCCGTTTACCACCTGGCAGCAAGATTTAACCTGTTTACCACCTGGCAGCAAGATTTAACCCTTTTACCACCAGGCAGCAAGAATTAATACTTTTTTTTCCAGCTGGCAGCAAGATGTAACTGCCTTTTTACACCTGACAGCAATATTTAACCCGTTTACCACCTGGCAGCAAGATTTAACCCACTTTCCGCCTGGCAGTAAGATTTAATCCTTTTTTTTCCACCTGGCAGCAAGATTTAACCCTTTTTTCTACATGGCGGCAAAATTTAAGTCGTTTACCAACTGGCAGCAAGATTTAGCCCATTTTTCTAGCTGGCAGCTAAATTTAACCCGTTTACCAACTGGCAGCAAGATTTAACCCATTTACCACCTGGCAGCAAGATTTAACCCTTTTACTACCTGGCAGCAAGATGTAACCCTTTTTTCTACCTGGCAGCAAGATTTAAGCCATTTACCACATGGCAGCAAGATTTAATCCGTTTACCACCTGGCAGCAAGATTTAACCCTTTTACCACCTGGCAGCAAAATTTAACCTGTTAACTACCTGGCAGCAAGATTTAAGCTGTTTACCACCTGGCAGCAAGATTTAACCCGTTTACCACCTGGCAGCAAGATTTAACCCTTTTACCACCTGGCAGCAAGATTTAACCCGTTTACTACCTGGCAGCAAGATTTAACCAGTTTACCACCTGGCAGCAAGATTTATCCCTTTTACCACCTGGCAGCAAGATTTAACCCCTTTTTTCCACCTGGCAGCTAGATTTAACCCTTTTTATTACGTGGCAGCAAGATTTAGCCCTTTTACCACCTGGCAGCAAGATTTAACCCCTTTTTTCCACCTGGCAGCAAGATTTAACCCGTTTACCACCTGGCAGCAAGATTTAACCCTTTTACCACCTGGCAGCAAGATTTAACCCGTTTACTACCTGGCAGCAAGATTTAACCAGTTTACCACCTGGCAGCAAGATTTATCCCTTTTACCACCTGGCAGCAAGATTTAACCCCTTTTTTCCACCTGGCAGCTAGATTTAACCCTTTTTATTACGTGGCAGCAAGATTTATCCCTTTTACCACCTGGCAGCAAGATTTAACCCCTTTTTTCCACCTGGCAGCTAGATTTAACCCTTTTTATTACGTGGCAGCAAGATTTAGCCCTTTTACCACCTGGCAGCAAGATTTAACCCCTTTTTTCCACCTGGCAGCAAGATTTAACCCTTTTACCACCTGGCAGCAAGATTTAACCGCTTTTTTCCACCTGGCAGCAAGATTTAACCCTTTTTTAAACGTGGCAGCAAGATTTAACCGTTTTAACACCTGACAGCAAGATTTAACCCCTTTTTACCACCTGGCAGCAAGAT